>NC_045773.1:13046323-13348382 GCF_008692025.1 Phocoena sinus
GGTGACACATCACAGGCACTTTTGAAACTTTCGCTAAATTTTGCAGAAATTATTGGGAATGCGGCATTCTCTTTCTGCTAGCGTTACCATGCAGTTAGAGTCACTTTTTTTTTTTTTTGCAGTACGCGGGCCTCTCACTGTTGTGGCCTCTCCCGTTGTGGAGCACAGGCTCCGGACGTGCAGGCTCAGCGGCCATGGCTCACGGGCCCAGCCGCTCTGTGGCATGTGGGATCTTCCCAGACCGGGGCACGAATCCATGTCCCCTGCATCGGCAGGTGGACTCAACCACTGCGCCACCAGGGAAGCCCGTAAGAGTCACTTTGAGGAAAGTCCGGCCAAGAGATGGAGAGACAGATTCCTAACACTATCATTAGAGAAGTAAAATCTAGCTGCCTCTAATGGGAATTTTACACCAATAGATTCTCATTTTTGTTTAAGCCCATATGATTTGGATTTTGGCCCTTGTAGCCAAAAGGATCCTGCTTAACAGAACTATTAGATAATAGACGTAGTATTAAAGAGTGTTATATAATCTTAACAAATGTCCAATGACCAATTGTATGGTGACTTCTGGAAATCTGTTCTCCAAGTCTACCTTCTAAATTCTCTTTAAAACACACTTATTCCCATTGCCCCGCCCAAGTCCTGCTCCTGTCCTAATACATCCTTGGCATCTCTGCTTTAATTCTTCTTCCTCAGATGTGTATGCAGCCTCATTCTAATTGAAAAACATGTTATCTAAAAGCCTAGGCTAAGATTTTAGATACAATGTCACATCGACCAACTGTTAGCCACGTGATCTTGGGCAAGTCACTTCAACTCTCTGAGCTGTCCGGTCGTTAAGTCCGCCTATGAGAGCATGAGGATGAGGAAGCAGGCAGGTAAGTATTCCCTAAGGTATCTCTGTAGTTGATCTCTTCTGATGGATGGTGGTGAAGATTCAGGAGAGACGTGCGGGGTGGAATGAGGGAAGGTCCTGCTCACTAAAAGCTCTGAGCACAGGCGTTCACTGTTCATCTCATATTTGCTAGGTGGACAGGAACTAGCACACTATGAGTTGGCACAGGAGAGACACAAATGACAGTAAACCACACATGGCCTGGTTATCCTGCAAAGAAGAGCCTGAGGCTGCAGCAGGGTCAGGGCTAAGGTCTGCACATAGCTATTTTCAACTGGCTTCACAACACAGAGCTATCACCTCCTGACGTGTCAACTTTAGCTCTAAGGGACAACAAGATACATATAATTTTAGCATTCTTGCCACCCTTCACATCACTAATTGCTGGGTGAACACTGATTAGCTGACTCTTTTTGATGATGCTGACCCTAGATTCACTTGTTCAGCTTGTGGTAGAACTTCTTTTGCTCCCCATAAGCTTCTCAACCAAGACCTGTTGAGCAAGGGGTGATCTCAGTCTTTAGCTGACTCTCTGCTTGTGGATAGTTGCACGGAGCCCTTACTGACCTCTAAGGGTAGGGGTGCCAAGGTCACAGTTCAGCTATCAGAAGAAATGGCCAAGTCTATCTCTGGAAACACTTGTCTTTTCTCTCCTGAATATGATAAAGAGCTGAGAAAAATAAGAGTACAATAAAAAGATTCAGACCAGAGAACTATGAACAACAAGCTGAGAGTATGTAAGAACAGGACTGCATATAAGAGAAAACATAAGCACATTCTATAAAACAACATTTAAAAAATGTGTGCATGGAATACTGCTTCAATTGAATTTAAAGTGGCATTACATGATAAAAACGTGGACAAATAAGTTTGGGAGATACCGGATTGAAAAAAGTTGGGTACATTTATTCACTACATTTTTCCTAATCTCAGCACCGTAAAATCTCCAAAAGATCTGATACGCAGTATTTACCAAAACAGGGAACAGCCTGACACCCTCTTAAGCTACAAGAGTTGGTCACTGGAGATGAAAAATGGCATTTCTATTATCACAATGTCATAGTCATTCAGGAGCTATCAAGTAAAATATATGATTAGATCAGCAGTCTTTATTTAATTTATTTGTTATTTTTGGCTGCGTTGGGTCTTCGTTGCTGCGCGTGGGCTTTCCCTAGCTGTGGCGAACGGGAGCTACTCTTCATTGTGGTGTGCGGGCTTCTCATTGCAGTGGCTTCTCTTGTTGCGGAGCACGGACTCTAGGTGCATGGGCTTCAGTAGTTGCAGCACATGGGCTCAGTAGTCGTGGCTTGTGGGCTCTAGAGAACAGGCTCAGTAGTTGTGGCGCACGGTCTTAGTTGCTCCACGGCATGTGGGGTCTTCCCGGACCAGGGATTGAACCCGTGTCCCTTGCATTGGCAGGCGGGTTCTTAACCAGTGTGCCACCAGGGAAGTCCCAGGTCAGCAGTCTTTAGCTGACATTTATTTTGAAAAAGCTGCATTATAAAAGATCTAAATAAAAAGTGTGGGAGAAGAGGTTCAAAGAGGCAATAAGTCTAAGAATGAAGAGCATGATCGATCCTTAAGTAAGACAGATCTTAGTTCTCAGCAGGTTAGTTCTAAGTCATTTACTCTCCTTAAGTCTCATGCGTAAAATGGGAATAATAATTTACTTTTCTCACAGGATTGTTCTGACTATTTCACCTCCTTTGCTATTCTGTAATTTTGCTATGTCTGTAATGGGATTATAATCTCTACTTTCAAAAACTGTTTTCAAATAATTTAAAAACTCTCTTATCTTCATACACTGTTGGATCCTAGAGTTGGTTGGTTAACTGAAAAAGTTGGTAGGGGCTTCCCTGGTGGCGCAGTGGTTGAGAGTCCACCTGCCGATGCAGGGGACACGGGTTCGTGCCCCGGTCCGGGAAGATCCCACATGCCGTGGAGTGGCTGGGCCCGTGAGCCGTGGCCGCTGAGCCTGCGCATCTGGAGCCTGTGCTCCGCAACAGGAGAGGCCACAACAGTGACAGGCCTGCGTACCGCAAAAAAAAAAAGTTGGTAGAAGTGTGAGACCATAAAAAAATTCCATATTTACATCTTAAACATATCATGCAATTAAATTTACATATTGTTTATCTATTTATATAGTTTACATATATTTATTATTCATTATTAAAAATGTTTATTTTTCAGGAAATTAAATTTATTATTTGTCATTCTTTTGACATAGAACCAAATGCCCCTTTGTCTTTTTATTTTTTATCTTTTTTAAAAAAGTTTACTACTGACTGGGGTTGTTGTTATCATTTTCATATAAACTACACTCATCACGTACAATCTGCCCTCATATCCCGTCTTGATTTCCTTAAAAACAGACTTGTAAAAACATATTAGTAAAGAATCCTACAAGAGTTTAATGATTCCCCCCGAACTCTTATAACTGTCTTGCCCACAGCGTCTTTATTTTTTACTGACTTGCCTTTATTGAGTCTTCCCCAAAGGATTTCCTGTAGTTTTTATGGAAATGGAAATTCTTTCCTTTTCATGATATTTCAGCACTTTATATAATATTTAAAGTACAACCAGCATAAACAAGTTTAGGACTAAAAACAATTGATTCTTGGCAAGTATGCAACTCAACAGGTAGGAACAGAGAGATACACGTTTACCTGAGAGTAGCCTTCCAGCCATGAACCTACAGCTTGCTACATGGAACAGTCACTGTGTATCACAGAAGGAATGAAGAGAATCTGCTTATCCAGAAAGTTAGTTAAGGGACGGTGCTTTAAAATGTCACATTCTGCTTTACTGCCCCATAAACAGACTCTTGCTCATCAGACCACGTAACTTTACCTCAAGGTCTCTGCAAAGGCTGCCTAGAGAGGCATTGCAGGTTGACTTCTAATTGTGGTTGGTACCACTAGGGGAGACTAATGTGGGACTTTACAGGTATGATCGCAGCTCAATGACAGATGAATATGGAGGAGAGCATTTTAGGTATCCCTCAGCTGCATAATATTGATGATTGTCCAGTCCATACAAAAGAGAGCATTTCAAACTTTTCTACTGATGTATCCCTCACTGAGGAGTAGATCAACACACACTTCTGAAGGCCCAGAAACAAACCCTGAAGCACTTCCCCTGCAAGTCTGGAGTGTTTACATTACTTACTTATTCTGCTTCAGAATGCCGTGGCATAATATATCGATGCTGGATTTAACATAAGATGTTTTAAAATATTACCATGAAATTCCTCAAATCTGTTAATAAATATAATTCTCAGGAATGAGCATTATGTCACGTGGTGTCAAACACTATCAGGAAAAAACAAAAACTAATAAAAGACATGGTACTATTTTAGAAATATCAGGGAAGGAGTAAAAATGAGCACAGCTATGAAATGAGAGAAGGCGGCCAGCCATGCTGGTGTCTGGGGAACGAGAATTTAAGGCATGGAAACAGCAATCACAGAGGGCCCAATACAGGCAGGGGCACATTCAGTGTCTTTGAGAAACAGTCTATAGCTAGAGCCCATTGAGACAGGGGATGGTGATTGAGAGGTAGCCAGGGACCAGTTTATGGAGGCTACTAGCCAAGATAATGGTTTTATATATTTTTTTCCTGAGTGAGATATAAAAGACTTTGGAGAGTTTTAAGCAAGGAAGAAACATGAGATGACTTATATTTCAAAAGTATCATTTTATGTCCTGTGATAAGAAACAGCTGGAGAAGGGCAGGAACAGAAGCAGGGGGACCAGCTAGGAGGCAGTTATGAAAGTCCAAGATGGATATGATGGGAATCTGGATGAGGGTGGCAGTGGTGGAGGTGGGGAAAAGTGGCTAGATGTAGAGTATATTTCAAAGGTACAGTAGACAGGATTTGTTAACAGACTGGATGGAGGTATAGGAAAAGAAAGAAATTAAGGACTATGACTTAAGTTTCAGTCTTGAGCCACTGGCTGAATGGAGTGAGTTGCTGTTTCTCATGACTGGCGAAACTCTAGGAGGATTAGATCTAGGAAGAAGATCAATGCTCAGGTTTGGTCACACCATCTTTGACATAACTATTAGGAAACCAAGCATGCTAATGGCCAGACAATGGATACATGAGTCTAGGATTTAGGACGGAGGCGTGTTGCAGATAGACATTTGGGAAATACGAGTATAAACATGGCAACTGAAGCCATGAACTGGATGACATGACTAGGGAGTATGCACATATAGGGGGTCCTGACCCTGAGGATGCTTATGATTTACTTTAAGAAGATGGGAAGATGACGGGAAAATGAGACGAAACCAGGAAGGGAGACCAAAATGTTAAGCCAGTAACATAAAGGGGGTACCAAGAGAGCTGTAGCCCAAAGGCCTAGGGAAGAAAGTACTTCAAGAAGTTTAGAGTGATCGACTGTATTGAGTGCTGCTGACTGGTTGGATAAGACGACAACTGAGAATTTACCATTGGCATTAGTACCCTGGAGATCACTGACGAGACTACTTTTGCGCAACTGTGGAGAAAAGTCCTGTGGGGCTGGGTGCAAAAGGCGGTGAAACAGAAGATGTAGAGACAACACTTTGGTGAAGTTTTGCTGCAAAGGAGAGCATAGAAACTGGGTAGTGAGGTCAGAGGAGTTTCTAATTTATTGAAGAGGTGAGACGCTGCTACATTTTTAAATGCAAATGGGGATGATGTATCAGGGAAGGAGAATATACCTAATGCAGGAATGAGAAGGAAAACACTGGCTAGAGCAAAGTTCTTGCGTGAGTGAGAGGGGAGAGTATCCAGCCACAAGGGTGACCCTAAATAGGAACCCAGAGAGATTCTGTGTTTGGGTTTCAGGGAGGGAGCAGAAAGTATCCATCACTACAGCCATTACACAGGATAAAGAATCAACACCTCTTAGTTGGCTACTGCAACTACCACTTCCTTTGTCTCTGCACACACTCCTGCCCTGCTGCAGCCATTTTCTGCACTCTTCAAAAGAGTTCATTTTCAAACTATAAATATAATTACCTAAAACCAAATGGCTTTTCATTGCACTTACGTTACAGAACAAAATTCCTTATATGGCTTCAACTAATCTTAGTAAGAATATTTTAAATGTTAAATGAAGGCTCAATATCTTCTGTTTAAAAATTTTTTTTTTAATTAATTAATTTAATTTAATTTTTTTTTTTTTTTTCGCTGTGTTGGGTCTTTGTTGCTGCGCGTGGGCTTTCTCCAGGTGTGGCGAGCGAGGGCTACTCTTCATTGCAGTGCGCAGACTTCTCATTGTGGTGGCTTCTCTTGTTGTGCAGTACGGGCTCTAGGCACCTGGGCTTCAGTAGTTGTGGCATGCGGGTTCAGTACTTGTGGCTCACGGGCTCTAGAGCGCAGGCTCAGTAGCTGTGGTGCATGGGCTTAGTTGCTCCACGGCATGAGGGATCTTCCCGGACCAAGGCTTGAACCCGTGTCCCCTGCATTGGCAGGCGGATTCTTAAGCACTGTACCACCAGGGAAGTCCCTCAATATCTTCTCTCAATGAAAGTTGTCTTGAAAAAAATGGGGGAGGCAGTTTCTGTAATTTTTTTGTATGTTTCAACAGAAGAAAAAAAGGTCCCTCTGTTTTCATATCATATATTACAATGTGACCTAGTTAATCCTTTAAGAGCTAGCTTTCAACACCTTTGATCAGCTTCTTACTGTGATATGAAAGATTAGATCTTGTTCCTAAGACACAATCTCCCACTGAGTATTTCCTTGGTGAAATGTTTAATATTGTGGCCAGTGGAGGAAAATGAACTTCCTACAAATGCCTGTGTTATCATGAATGAAAGCATTTCTAACAACTGTGAGGCATCATCACTTTCAACCTAGACCCTTCTGTTCCTCATGGATACACTTTTCCCACATAACAAAGAGCCTCTGGGGACTTCCCTGGTGGCGCAGTGGTTAAGAATCCGCCTGTCAATGCAGGGGACATGGGTTCGAGCCGTGGTCCGGGAAGATCACACATGCCGTGGAGCAACTAAGCCCATGAGCCACAACTACCGAGCCCGCACACCACAACTACTGAAGCCCATGCGCCTAGAGCCTGCGCTCCACAACAAGAGAAGCCATCGCAATGGGAAGCCCGTGCACCGCAACGAAGAGTAGTCCCTGCTTGCTGCAGCTAGAGGAAGCCCACAGGCAGCAAGGAAGACCCAATGCAGCCAAAGAAAAATAAACAAACAAACACATACATTAATTAATTAAAGAAAAAGAGCCTCTGACCCACAAAATTTAAAAAGATTTCTTCAAAAAGGATTGAGCAAATAATCAAATCCCTAGGCTACTGGCCAACTGCAGATTTGATACTGGAACCAGGTTGGGAGTTGATAAATTCCTTTCTTCATTTCTGGCTAAAGAATGGAATCCTTGACTTGGTCTCCATAAGACGGTTGATGAAATTGTACCAGGAATATAAAAATGAAAGTAATCCTAATTTCCTTCATTTGTAAATAAATTCTATACCACACTACCTTTTCTTGGTGATGATGGTAGAGTTGGCAAAATATTTTTGTGTGTGTGATTTGTGTGATTGTAGGCTATAACAGTATAACAATATGAAGCTGTTTCAAGGATTGTAGCCTCTGTAACTACCCTGGTAGTAATCTCTATGCTGTGTATTAACATATCAATGCTCTGAAAAACTGGACTGAAAGTCAAAATCCACTCAGATATAACATTTCGGGCCCAGTCTCTTTGGGTGATGCAAACAAAAGTAGATATATTGGTCTTTGTTGGGAAGTCTTGTCCAATAACGAGATTGGCATCAATCATTTATAGTTTTGAAAGACCTTTGACTATTTTACACTCACTTTTTGGTTTCACATGATAAAGCACGATAGAAAAACGGAGGGAAGAGAAACAGGCTCCTTGGCATTGAGCATATGAGCAGGAAGTATCAATTAGAAAAGAGCAACAAAATCATTAGAAATATCTTCTCACTTGACCTTAGGCAAGACTTTTACTTTACAGATGTAGCTCACACAGCTAATTGCTAGAATACTAGAACACAGCTCTTTTATACTCTGGTCCAGGGCTCTTATTATAGTACTCTCACTTGAAATTTGGGAGATTTAACTTTTAAAAATTCTGGACTTCTATCATTTTTAAAGGAAGAAGAAAAGGAAAGACACTGAGGAGGAGGGGGTAGAAGAGGAGGAGGAAAAAAGGAAAAGAAAAAGGAAGACCTGAGTCCACACTCCCAGATGCCAGCAGTGGGTTCAGTGTTAAAACCCTTTCTTCTTCTCTATGGACAAATTCATCTCGGGTTAACTTTCTGGCTTGTGACCCCAGAAACCTGATGAAGGTTAATGTCAGTCGTGTGACCAAGCAACGTTGTTATGGTAAAAGTGACCCAGGATTGGCACCCTGCATCTGGCTGGGAGGAATACAAATGAACTATTCATACATATCGGTGTCGGGCTTCCCTGCCTGTGATGATTTTCACCACTGGGCTTGTTCCTTTGCAGAACTTTGGAAGATCTGCCAATAGAAATATTACAAGATATCTTTTTAAGACTTGAGCCTTCTAAGTCAGGAGGCTCCACACTTAACTGATTCTTAGTTGTTTGCTCTTAAAATATCACTTGGAAAAGAAATAATTTAAAAAATAACTCCCTGGAGATATGTGTTTGGACTATTCCAGGACTCCCAGTGAAGAGAAGGGTCTGGCACAGCTCTGCCGGCACGTCCTGGGTCCTACCCTTAAGTACCTGTTGCTAAGTGTGATCCACAGTGATCATGTCATTTCAATTGTCTAGTCCAGCCTATGAACACTCTTTTGGGTGAACTGTAGATATAACCAGGTGCCCCTTTTTGATGAAATGTATGCTCTCTAGTTCACCAGAGTCTTCGCCATTCCCTATCATCTTACACCTGGCTTGTTCTAATTCAGTTTCAGTGTGACCTCTGAAAGTTTTCGAGCCCAGTTCTAGATTCTGGGTGGGGTAATTTCTTCCTACAGTAACTTGACAAGTAACCTGTCAAGGGAAGCCCTGAACCTCTCAATATTTATGAGCTTTAGAGAAATAAAAATCACTCACCTACAGGAGTCTAACATATTTCTCTTTTGATCACCTCTTTGTTCTTTCTTGTGTTTTCTGGAGAAAAGCAAAGACCTGCCATCCTGGCCCAGTGGGTTCCCAATTTCCTCTTTCCAGCCCCTAGTTTTTACCTGCACGTAAGGTGAATTAATAAACACTCCAGCCAAAATCTTACAGGCAATTTTGACTTACTTCAGAGAATTCTTTTTTTAACAATTAATTGGAGAATAGGTCTTGACAACATATTTATCTATCATATCCTAGGACAATTCCGTAGCAGACATGGAAAGGAATAATGTTTTCAAAATAACTGCCCTCTATCTCCAAGGATTCAACCTAACAATCAGAAATATACCTTTTAAATAAAATTTAGAATGTGTGTGTCACTGTGGGTGTAGGGTGTTTTTCTTTTCTTTTTTTTTTAAAACTGGTTACAGGCTGTCACCAAGCTAGAGGAAGGAGACCATTAGCACGACATTCATCATTCAGTATTTTCAGGAACTTCATTTGAGAGAACAATCTACCCGTTTTAGTTTTTATGAGCCCCCTATGAGTTACAGACGCCAGATGTCTTTTCTCTGGCCGTCTCTCTGATGACAAGCATAGTGGCACATAAAAGGAAAAGCAGTCGGTGTTGGGAAGGAAACTCACAGCTTACAGCGGGCCAGCATTATTCATGGAGAAAGTCACAGGGTAGTTAATGTATGGATGTCAGACTTTCCAACTTTCAGAGAGTCCCCTTGGGAAGTGGTGCTGACAGATGTGTTGAAGGCAGAACTGCAAGCAGAGCGGGGTAGTCAGCAGGGGATCATTAGTCTGCTTCAAGAGCTGGGGCTCCTGAGTGATTAAGAGGTAACAGCTTACAAGAGCCATGCATAAATTACACATCCCAGGGTCAACGCCCCAAATTCTTCTTAATTTTTTTCTTACAAGGCATAGGGTCTGAATGGCAAATAGATCCTACTAGTCTGTCAACAAAAACCTTTACAACTTTAATATTTCTCATACTATCTATAAAAGCCAACTGACTCTTTAATTAATTAATCCTGGACTGTCTCCCAGCTTCTGTTAGAAGAGGACTGCATGTGAAAGGGTGTCCAGAAGAGCACTTTCACGTGCTTGTAACTCATTTTAACGACACTTGTTCACAGCAAAGATGAAAGCTGTTAAAGCTAGGATTAGGGAGGATTACTTTTAGTCTTAGCCAGCTCTGTCTTTTAATGAGCCCATTCATTCTCAACCTGAAAATTTCAGTACAGTGAAGGAGGACAGAATATGTCACCTCAAAGCGTGCCGTGCTGGCATATTGATTACTTGGAATTAAAGTTACTTAAGAAACGGTCCGTGCAAGCAAGACACTCTGACCCTCCTTTGTCCTCCTGAAAGCAGGAAATAAATCTCCCACGTGAAAGGCACCCTCCCTGTACCAAAGGTAGAGATCATCCCTTATCACCAGAGATAGGGAATTCAGGGCCAAGAAGGATGTATATAAACAACTTTGTTACTTTTTCACTAATTTACTACCCTAGGCCCAAACTTCTTTGTCTTGTCAATTCTTCCCAAGTTTATTGTTCTTGTGTCTAAAATGTGTAAAAGCTCCTTGCTTTGGTCACTTCTTGGAGTCTCATATTTGTACGGGCTCCTTACATACAAAATTAAATTTTTTTTCTCTTGTTAATCTGTCTTAGGCCAATTTAATTATTACCAGCCAAAGAACCTAGAGGGAACAGAGGAAAAGTTTCCCTCCCCTACAATAGCTACATGAAAATTTCTACACCTTAAACTTTATGGATCTACCCTGACATAAAAGCAGAAGTCACACGTGGTGCTTAAGGGGGGAGCACCTAACATGAGGTTTATTGAATGAAGCCGCTCATGGTCAGAAAACTGGCTGAACATCATTCTCTGCTTTACCCTAACATCCTCAGCCCTGAACCTCTGGATTTAATTCGGACTTGATCCTTAATTGCTTATGAACTGTCTGGAATGCTGGTACATCACGAGATAACTTGTGTGGATTGCATTTTTGCTGTTAAAGATTGCTGCTGGGTATGTGGGATTTTGTGGAAAATAAAAGGAGAAGGTCTACCAGTAGAAAGCAAATTTGGTATGGTGTCTGCTACAAAATAAACCATGGCATATTTCAGATCACAGCCACTTTCACGCTTTGGACCACTGACTCCCCCTGTCCCCCCACCCCACCCCCCCACCTCTGGCATATTTCACTGGTTGATTTTTAGTGGCAAACGCCGCATTTCCCCAGCTGAGATGAGTACGGAAATGAAAAGAAAAGCTATGTCAACTTGAATTTAAAGTTTTCTGACCTGAAAATGAACTAGTCCTCTTAACATAATGTACTCCCCTGCAAGCAATTCTCTTAACTAGGCTACAGTGCCATTTGGGAATGGGGGTGTTTATTTTTTTCATTCCCTGCAGAAAGTCAAATCATCTGAGCGTTGATCAGCGCAGATTTAATGCACAACACTGCACGTTTGCCCCAGTAACACAGTGAAGGTCTGCCACTGGAGATTCAAAACAGCTCCAGGCAGAAGCAAAGCATATTACTGCCAACCCAGGCATTTTTAGTGATAACCATCTCTCAAGGCAGGGTAGCAAGGACAGCTATTAATAACCAGAGTGATTTTCAAAAGGAAAATAAGTAATAAGATAGCTATACATCTGCACATCATAGAAACTCCTCCACGCAATGCAAACATCTTCTTGCCTCAAAGGCTGATACAAAAATACTTTTATGGAGAAGAAAGTAATTAACAATGGAAGATCATCTAAAATCTGAGCTGGAAGCAACCTTGGAGATCACTAAATCCAACCACATACTTGTATTTTTTAATTTTTTGTTATGGAAAATTTCAGACACACACCAATTACAAAAGTAGAGATAATGGTATAAGGAACCTTCTTGTTTCACCCAGCTTCAATAATTATCAACATTGTTTCATTCTTGTCTCTTTACTCTCTCTGGGTGTTGGCTACAATTTGATAGGACACAGAAGTATCTTTCTACAAGTCATTATATTTTTCTTTTATAACTTTTTGTATTTTAAATTTGGAATATGGGAAGAATTTAAGCAAAACTCTTTTTGGGTTATCTGTACTTTTAAAACTTTTTGCTCCTTATATATATACATATCCAAAAATGGTTGTTCATAATGTGTTGAGGAACTTCCTATTTACTTAAATAATGTCGCAGGGATTTTGCCATCTATAAAATGGCTGTATAAGCCAATTATATCATCAGGTTGTTTAAGAATTACATTAGTTAATTTGTGTAAAGCTTTTAAAATAGTGCCTGAAATATATTATCCACTAAATGTGTTACTAACATTCATAAGTGAGGCTACCTCCCCCTTTTGCTGTCTTTGTCAGGTTTTAGTCCCACTGTTATACCCATTTCATAAAATGAACTGACAGCTTGTCTTTTGCTCTGAAACACATTATTTGGAAAGGGAATTACCTTAAAATTTTGAAAGAGTTCTTTGTAAAATTTATAGGCCAGAGTACTTGGAGAAAGTAATTCCTGACAACTTTGAATTCTTTCCATGATAATTAATCTATTCAGATTTTCTATATTTTCTTGGTTCCATTTTGTTGCTTATATACTCTCAGCAGATTGTTCATTTCATCCAGATGTTCAAACGAACATAGGGTTGTACCTAGTTTTCTCTTATGACTTTAAACATTATATACAAAATTATATGCTCTTTTTAATTTCTAATTTTGTATATAGTCATCCCTTAGCTTACCATCTGTGACAAACTGGTTCCAGGATCCCCCCTTGGATATCAAGGAAATCCGTGGATGCTTGAGTCCCTTATATAAAATGCTGTAGTATTCGCGTATAATCTATGCACATCATCCCGTAAATTTAAAATCATCTCCAGATGACTTATAATACCTAATACAAGGTAAATGCTACATAGTTAGCTGTATACACAGGTAAATGCTATATAAACAATTGCCAGCAAGCAACCAATTCAAGTTTTGCTTTTTGGAACTTTCTGGAATTTTTTTCCATGAATATTTTCGATCCTTGGTTGGTTGAATCCAAGGATGTGGAACCAGTGGATACAGGGGGCTGACTGTATTTGTACTCCTCTTCTTTGTTCTTGATTATATTTGAAGAGGAATACACTTGTATTTATCTTTTCTTTTGTCTATCAAAACTCCTCTGTGCTGTCTCCTGTGTACTGTTTCTATTTTCTCATCCACTAATTCCAACCTTTGTCTTCCTTCTGTTTCCCTCAGGTTTGTTTCATGTTCTTTTTTAACTTCATGAGGTGAATACTTAGTTTACTCATTTTGATTTCCAGAATTCCTTGCTTAATAATGAATTTAAGGTTACTGACTTGCTTCAGAGCAAACTTTTCATAAATTTCGTTAAGCATAGATCTGTTTTCATTTCTTCAATTTTGAAACGTCTATAAATTATGGTTTTTATTTCTGTTTCAACCCAAGAGATACTAGAAAGCAGACTTGAAATTTACATGAGTTGATTTAAAAAAAAAATTGTGGTTGTTTTCATTGTGTAAAATTGATCTATAGCTAATTTCTAGTGTAACTACATTATGGCAGAAAATAAGGCCTGATCTGTACAATTTCAACTTGTTGAACCTTTTCTTTTTTTGGATTAATATATAACCAATTAAAATGAGCATTATATGGGCACCACAAAAGGAAGTACAAAAATACATATTGTTTTATTACATTGATATTCAAAGTTGAATATCATATTACAATGATATTCAAAGTTTTGTATCATTATTTCTATTTACTTAACTATCAAGTTACATCACAAACGTACTTTAGTAATTTCTCCTTGTATTTCCAAATGTTGAGTATTATAAATTTTTTTTTTTTTTCTGTATGCAGGCCTCTCACTGTGTGGCCTCTCCCGTTGCGGAGCACAGGCTCCGGACGCGCAGGCTCAGTGGCGATAGCTCACCGGCCCAGTGGGATCTTCCCGGACCAGAACACGAACCCGTGTCCCCTAGCATCGGCAGGCGGACTCTCAACCACTGCGCCACCAGGGAAGCCCGAGTATTATAAATTTTGACCCTATGTTTTGCGATGTTTAAAAGAATAAAATTGGAATGCCTTCCTTGAGGTTACTGTATTTAATAATAAAAAGTATCTTTTGCCAATTTACTGTTTTTGCATATAAATAATAATTGGTCCTAAACTAATAATTCTACCCTCTTTTCTTTTAGAGTCTACTTTATAGAGAATATTTTATTTGAAATAAATGCCATCATACTTCGGTTAGATCACACAGGTTTTTAATTCAATTGTATGCTCTCATTAAATATAGAAATTATACCTCTATATTTTCTGCCACAAGTCATATATTCTTATATCTGTCATCTTTTTTTTTTTTTTTCTTGCGGTACGTGGGCCTCTCACTGTTGTGGCCTCTCCCGTTGCGGAGCACAGGCTCCGGACGTGCAGGCTCAGCGGCCATGGCTCATGGGCCCAGCCGCTCCGCGGCACGTGGGATCTTCCCGGACCGGGGCACGAACCCGTGTCCCCTGCATCGGCAGGCGGACTCTCAACCACTGCGCCACCAGGGAAGCCCTGTCATCTTTTTTGTGTATTTTTTATTTATGCTGTTTTTCTCATTTTTCCTTTTGGCTTTTGCTTTAATAGATTACTATTTCTTTGATTGAACTGTCTCCAGCAACTTGGAAGGTACACATTCTGTTTTTATATCTACCTAGATTTCTATTTCCATTAATTATTAAAATAAAGAATACCTTTTGGCTCCCTCTCAAAGAGGAGAAAGTACAATAAGTGTGTCATGATATAAAACAAAATGGTACACACATATATACTGGTCAAATATCTTTATCAATTACATTGATTATATATAGATTAGATCTTTACTCCCTAATTGCCATATTTACAAAGCTTCCTGATCATTATACTTTCCTTTTACATATTAAAAAACAAAACCAAACAAAACAACTTTAGTTACTCATGTTTATCACTAATTCAATTTCCTACAATGCTCATTTGGCTTTTTACTGAGTCTGCATTCCAGATTTTAATTCTTTCATTACTAATTTTTGTTAGCGCCCTTTAAACCCCAGTTAGTATCAGAGTTAGGTCTCTCTTCACATGAGCATCTTTGTTTCACAGATTCCATGGTTTCTTGTGCTTGACAGAAGGCACAACAGAGATGCATCTTTTAATTTTATTGTCTTTTCTTAAGACATCTCTTTCACATGCATTTCTGGTGTCTGTTTTGTTTTGCATCCACAGACAACAGGTGACACTTCCCCCCTTCCACCCCTCCCCTCTTTTAACACTGAATATTTTCTTAGGTCACCGTGATGGAGTAGTTTTTTTATTTAACTTTGTCTATTAACATTGGTTGTAATTCTATCCAGGTCTTAGCTTCACTAACCAAAAGTGGGTGTATCCCTTTATTCCTCCAAAAGTGTGTGTGGGGCAGCTTCCAGAATTCCTATCTGAGGAACTCAGATGGAACTTTCTATTGCTTCTGTTTCCACCTTCAGAGTAAGCTGGTATCACCCTTTAGCTATGTCCACACCCAATATGCCATGTTAGCCTCTTTCCCTATAAAGTATTGGCTAGAATTGTTAATTTCCTAGTAATTTTTTGGCGGGGAAAGATGGTGTACAGCATGTATGTGTGTGTTGGTAAGTATGGTAGAACATTTCCTCTGGATTCCTTAGAAAAATGTTTCCTTTATAACAATCGAACACCTAATTTTTAAAACAGGTGTCCAGATTTAATGTGTGTTTCATAGAGAGATACAAAGTGGCTATTGCAGCTACCGCTGAAAGCTTTTAAAGATATCCTCTCTATCTCCCCGTGTTGTCAATTTAGTTCTTTAGTTATTAGTCTTTACTCTAGCCTGAATGTTTGTGTCCCCCCCAGAATTCATATTTTGAAATCCTAAACCATAAAGGTGATGGTATTAGTAGGTGGGGTGTTTGGGAGGTCATTAGGTCACGGGGGAACACCCTCCTGAATGAGATTAGTGCTCCTGTAAAAGAGATCCCACAGAGCTGCCACGTTCCTTCCACCGTGTGAGGACACAGTGAAAACGTGCTTGTAATAAACCAAGAAGAGAGCCCTGACCTGATCACGCTGGCACCCTGATCTCAGACTTCCAGCCTCCAGAAGTGTGGAAATAAATGTCTGTTGTATATAAGCCACCTAGTCTGTGGTATTTTGTAGTAGCCCGAACAGACTAAGACTGTCAGATGGTCACTTCTCAACTTGACCTGTGCTACAACTACAGGTAATTTTTCAAGTAAATTTTTGATGGTTACCCTCTGTTTCTAGTCTGATTAGAACATTGCTTCTTTCTTTGTTTTTCATAGAAAGCTGGGTAATAATAAATCAGCCTTGGCTTCCAAGAACCCATTTTAAAACTGCCTTCCACTCTAACTTATCTCACGATGCTACTTAAAAAAATCTTTAGCAATTCCTAACTTCTTTCTGGAAAAACACCCAAATCATTACCACCACAACTGATCCTAGTTTCTGCCTGTATCCCAACCTGAGACTTATCCTACTCTCCCTGCTGCTCTGGAGGTCCCACCACACTGCCTTTCTCTCCTGGCAGGCAACCTCCTAGACTTAGGCACTGTTCCATCTGTAATACTATTCCATCTTTCATCCTTCAAAATCTAAGCTCCAGAGCTACTTTTCAGAGAAGCCTTCTCCCAGACTACATCATGTCCTTCTATTCTACATGATCAGATCATTGAACCCTATTCTTCTCCCACCTCACAACCAAAAGCACACGCCCCAGTGTGATTTTCTGATTAACCTCTTACTCCCCAGCAGACCTGTAGGCCCCATGGTAAGAGGAACCACTCTGTTTTTGTTCACTCCTATATCTGCCATGTCTGCTAAACCCCTGACATCTGAGAGGTGCTGCCAAAGTTCGATGCTTTCACTTTTAAAAAATAATCTGTTCTCCTCAACCTCAATATCCTGATTTACATACTCCACTGGGACCCAATCATAAATCTCATTCATCACAACAGTTTCACTGAAGTAACCTGGAACTGCACATTGAGAAGGAATGCTGGCTTGCAATATACTGAACAAATTCAAAAGGCAGCAACACTTATAGAGAAGGTGTAGGGATGTCTTTGTTATAGTTAGGTGTTGATTTCAGAGGTGTGTCATACAGGCCTCATTTGGCAGTAAGTGGGAACCACAAAGGGAAGAAACACATGCTACTTAAATCAGCTACAATTTATTCTGAAAATCCCATTTGTCTTCTCAAAAGGCAAACCTGAGTTTGCATGAAATGATAAGAACTGGGGCTTCAAACACCTATGAAACTGAAGTATTTTGGTACTTCCCAGGTGTTTCCTATTGTATGTGCTGGTTTGAGGGAAAAAGAAAGTGTACAAATTCCACATTACTTCACAAAGTAGACATTCTGTGGATATTTCTGAGACGCTACATTAGCAACTGCAACTATCTTTCCAGCTGTGCCCACCATATGGATCTATGAATTACTGTGGAGTGTTGTTACAACACAACTGCTTCCCAGGGGTTAATTCTGATGGTGAGGATGGCGATAATGTGTTAACCTGTGACTAGCTGATGTGAGAGAAACAGGCTGTGTTGCAGTTAGAAACGGGAGGAGCTTTCTTGGCTCAATATGATACGGCTGCCCACTGTCTCATCAGCAGCCAGGACCCACCTAAAATATCACGAACATTCTCCCAACCAGCCCCTGCACTAAAGACAGGACATTTCTTTTAGTTCATAATGTAGGCAGAGTTGGTCTCTCTGTGAAAGGATTACTACTTCATGTGAAAATTTGTGTTTATTCTCTATGTCTCAAATGCCAAAATCGTTAGCGAATACAGTTAACTCAGATAAGCATAATGCGTAAAAGAGTTTTTCATCCATACTGTTTGTCCTCGATGAACAAGCGACTTCATTAAGCCATTTCCTTTTAAATCAGCAGCTATAATCCTACCGTTAGTCAAAATGCCACCGTCTATTCCCTTTGCCTATAAAAGTGAACTTTACTTGTTGTCTGGTCTTTGATTTGACCAACTCCAGGTATTTTCTTCTTAAATGTCTGAAAACTAAACTGAATGAGTTAAAAAAATATATCAGAAAAATGGCCAACTTTTTTTTTTTTAAGATTTTTTTAAAAAATTATTTATTTATTTTTGGCTGCTTTGATTTTCGTTGCTGCACGCAGGCTTTCTTTAGTTGCGGCGAGCGGGGGCCACTCTCTTCGTTGCGGTGCATGGGCTTCTCATTGCGGTGGCTTCTCTTGTTGCGGAGTATGGGGTCTAGGCGTGTGGGCTTCAGTAGCTGTGGCATGAGGGCTCAGCAGTTGTGGCTCACGGGCTCTAGAGTGCAGGCTCAGTAGTTGTAGTGCACGGGCTTAGCTGCTCTGCAGCATGTGGGATCGTCCCAGACCAGGGCTTGAACCTGTGTCCACTGCATTGACAGGTGGATTCTTAACCACTGCACCACCAGGGAAGCCCACCAACTTATTTGTGCCATCACACTCAGAGGATCAAGATCCCTGAGAGTGGTGAATATTCCACTTTTGAGACTTCAATTTCTGATCTCCCAACCTGAGTCTATTTCCAAATTTCCAGGACTCAAGCAGCATTTCCTCCTTCTATGTACTGCACCATTATCCTGCTTAATTCAATGTAACATCATGATGTACTGACCTGACAAAACACCGATTTGTTGATGAAAATGTATCCAAAGGGCTGCTCATTTCTTTCTCACCTGAAAAGATGAGATTCCTATTTCCAGTACGCATTAAAACAAGAACACTTGCCATATATCCTGCAGTGATTGTCCACTGGATTATTTATGAAATGCTCAGCCAGGTTTATGTTGTTGAAAGATCACTGTTGATCATGTGTTCCGCTCTGGCTGGTACATCCCTGGTAGCACTCTTAACTGGGTATGTAATGTGTTTTTCACATCTCCAGACTCTTCACCTCCCACCTAGCACCTGGGTTTCCACACAGCATCACCTCTCACTGCTTTCTGGGACAGGACAACTCCAAAAGGGAACTCTGCATGCAGCTGAACTTTGTTGAATGATTACAGTTTGTAGATCACTTTGCTTTTATGGATCAAATCTCACTTTCCAAATACCATTTCCTTTCGGTGCTAATGTGTTTGACCCTCATTCTGATGGATCAGTGGTCCTCCAGTTCTAAGGATCAAACCTGGAGATAATCACTTTGATTTTTTTTTTTTTAATGTTTGAAAAGAAAATAGAGACCTTCTCAACTTGAATTTAAATCTACAAATATAGTGCCTATTATTAAATTAAGTACAGAGTAGCTATCGGCAGAGAAGCTGGGTAATTAGGGCCATCATTAATTTACTAAAATCCGTGGTTTCAGCCAAATAAAGAACATGGAAACATCTGCATAAAAGCAAAGAAGGAAAAAAGAAGAGACAGAAGAAAATTATTGCAATGTATTTCTGATTTTTTTTCTAAACTAAATGATCCTCTTTAGGCTACTGAGCACTAAGAAATTTAATTAACTGCTCTTAAGTAGCTAAGTGTATCTCTAAGTGCTACAGCCTGGGACTTGCTATAGATGCAAAAACAGCTTAAACATCTCTCTTACTAGAACTGAAAGCGGAATGAAGGTAGAAAGTGTACAACTACCACTCCTGGGGAACTTTTCTTTGAAAACAGACCAGCAATTCTCTATACAGGTTAAGAAACTGGGGGCTCAGAATTATTCTATGACCAGGGAATGCTTGCTGTCTATACAAACTCATTTCTTCTACTCATAAGTATATAGTTGTTGACATCTAGGCATTCAAAAGTAACGTCATGAAACCTTCAGATTGTTTTAAAGAACTGACAGGAAAATTCAAAGGCAAAAAGTATGTTGGTAGCATCACAGAACATGCTTAACCAATTCTGGAGATAACTGACATCAGAAATATTCATCCCAGTTCTTCTTGTCACATCTAGTGATGGAGAAGCTCACCATTCTTCTAGAAATGTGGAGCCTGATTTCTCCCTTTTGCTTCCCTTGTTGATTCCTTCTTTGAGCTACGTCATCTCATGGCTGAGAGAAATGGAGCCTGTATCTGGTGTGGTAAGGACAAAAAAATCCTAGTGGCCTCTCCTCCCAAACATGAAACACTCCACCAGGCCATTTAGGTTAGACAGTTTTCTAACAAGTAGTCCCTGATCAATGTGGCTTTTTTTTTTTTTTTTTTCCTCAGTTGGTGAAAAAAGGGAGGTTTAATGAATGGAGAAAAGCATCATCTTCCAAACTGTTTCCCATTACTCTATACTGATTAAATCACTCTTGTGCTATAACCTCCGCTGGTTGGCAAAGTGGGAAAAGAAAAAAGGGAGGAACTGGCTCAATAACTTTCAGATAAAAGAATCCAGGTTTGTATTTTTCAAAGGAACATGGTAGAGTCAAGGAGCATCAAACAGGATTGCTTTAAGAATATTTAAAACAAGATTAAAAAAAATACCTAGTACTATGGTGTTGATGAACCTATCACTAATTAAGTATTAACCTCTCCTCACTGAATTTCAATAGATGTGTATTCAAATGAATATATAATGTCTTGGGCTTAGAAGTGGAACTCAGAATGCATTTTCCATAGAAATAATACCATCCAAGTTGGTTTACCAGAGTTTGATCCGTAATATTCTTGAAGACTAGAGCAGTAGTATTATTTCAATGCTGCTCTAACCAGCATTTTAAACACTATTTCACGGGATCCCACATCCATCTCAATCACTGATCTCCAACAAGGTCACTCTTAACTTACTGAACACCTGTGGTTCTAAAATTTATTTGCAGGAGATAGGGCATCTCTCAGGTAAGTCATTTCTCAGGTGACATGAAATGGCCATCAAAGGGCAGCTATTTCAGTGCTGACCAAACATTAAGGACTCAAGATCCTAAGAACATAATTTATCACTTGTTATTTAAGTGTCTTAAAAACTGAGTCTAATTTTGGGCACCTTCCCTCACTCCACACACACACACACACAGAACGAGATGACTCAAGTGCAATGTCGGCCCTTCATCCTGATGTGCACGTTCAACCATGTCCCCACTATAACCAGAAGAGGAGATTGGTACCACACTTAGAAAGGGACTCTTCTTATAGCTTTTCATGACAATTAAGTGACTGTTAATCTTATAACCATCTAAAAATTTCAAATTTTGTTTTAAAATAGCCATACAAAATAAGCTGAAGATTATGTTCCCTAGTCTCTTAAAAAAAACTCTGCAATATTTTAAAGCCCTTAGCTCCTCCGAGGCCCACTTAATGCTTTGTTTCTTCTAAGGAAATGAATGGAGCCCAGGCACATACTGTGCACGCTACTGTAACGTGCAAACATAAAGAATTACGTGGGGCTTGGCCTCTGAGAAGATGATTGGCAGGGCTCATCTCAATTGTCATGCGGAGTCTTTAAGAGCAATTTTCAAATGTTAGGAGAATGGCTAAATCAGCATTTTAATAAAGCCACAATGCCAGAGCATGATGAGTTTATGTTAACAATAGATGCATATTCCAGATGAATCTCTTGGAAGATATATCTGAAAAATATTTGCCTACTTAAAATTTGTTAAATGAATGGAACTCAAGAATCATAATATGTCTTCAAAGACAAGTGATTTTCTGATTTAATTTTAATTCCAGGCTTAGGCAAATGAAAAAATCAAACCAGGCCTAATTAATAAAATCGGGAATGTTTGAATTTTGCAAACTGGTGCCACATTTATTATGTCTTTAATCCTTACAACACACTGGGGAGATTTAAAGGACAAAGATAAATTCCATTTGGCTGGCATAATGCTGTGTGAGGATTTGAGAGTTACGCTGGGAACCAAGATACGGAGAAGGAGAGCCTGAAATCTCGGTGAGAGAAAGTAGAGGAATAAGTTGGAAATGGAGGGACTGCTTCCTGAGGAAGGTGGTCAGTTGTCTAATCAACAGAGCGAGAAAATTAGAACCTAGCCAGGAAGATGTCAGTATCCAAAGGTGTCTGATATGGCAGGCGGGGCCTGGTAACTAGACTACCTGGAGGTTGCAATACTCAGAATCCAAAGGATAGTGTGTTATGGTTTGAGGTTTGAAGCTGGATTAGAATGGAATCTGCATGTACCTTTGGGTGAAACATGAAGGCAAAGAGCTAAACTGTCTGGACTGCAGTGGAATGGGTTGGTATTTGGAGCTAATATGGATGCCCCTAAAAATCTAAAGTTATATAAAATTGGTAAGCAGTTTGGGGCAGTTTGGGGCAGGCATGGGAATAAGGCATGCAGAGGGGAATTAGGCACTCCTGCCTTATTCATTATACATTCTTGACTAGCATGTAGATATCTTGAAGATTATTCTGGGCATAAAGGATGCTCATTTTAGCATAGCAAGATTACTTGTGGCCCAGTGACCTGTCAGCATAGTTTGGACTAATTAAGAAACTGGTGAGCCGGATTCTGAAGGTGACATCTTGATGCCGGAAGCTGAGTACGTGTGGGGAGATAGAAAAAGAATAGGGCTCAGAGGAGTTATATAATTGGCTCAAGTAAGTTAACAGCAGCATTAGGATTAGAATGTGGGTGTCCTAGTTCCATGCTTTTACCTCTGTCCTACAGCAAAGACAAATATCCAGCTGAAATAACCATGCTGTGGGAGGGCGTGATTGATTTTTTTAAGACTATAATATTCATGATACGTCTAGATCAAATCACATTTCTGGGCCCCTGGAGATGTTTGCAAATCGAAAGGTTTTTGCTGGGACAAGACCTACTTGATTTTGCAGGGCAGACACACAAGTTTTCCACCCTGGCTACATATTCGAATCACCTGGAGTGCTTTCAAAACTATGAATGATGTCAAAGGAACCAATCTCAAAAAAAAATTCAGACTGAATTGATATGGGATGGCACCCAAAGAACTAATGCATACAGAGTACAAAAAAGTAGTTGTACGGTTGTCTCCCGACTATAAAAAAAAAATGGGGCACATTCTACGCAAAGGTAACTCCTAGACCTGCCACTGATTAACGTGTGACCTCACTTAATCTCTTTGCTTTCACTTTCTTATCTATGAAACACATGTCCTTATTTCTTATAGGATTATTGTAAGGATCCAAAGATAATATAAGGTAAGCTAAAGATTATGAACACCATAAGGAACTCTACAGATGCCGTTATAAGGTCCCTGAGTCTGGTGCCGTGCGAATGGGATCTAAGTTTAACGGGGATGTGTTCAGCCTAAGAGCATCCAACGACGACAATTATAGCTAGTTTCTCTATAACTCGTAACAACGAAAATAATCTCAGAATCACGTGGCTTCCTTTTTTTATACTGCAGGAAGGCATACTTTCTCTAACGACGACGTAGTAAGAGCTGTCCAAGTGTAAACCGCTACTTCTTCATGTGACTACCTGAGAAAAAGCCAGTCTTTTCTTAGTTGTTCACCTCTCTTAACAACAATGACAAAAATATAGGAAAGCCTGAAGTGATTATATTTTATTTTAAATTCTTAAAAATACGAATTGGACATAAAAAACGGTTAACACTTCTGCTTGGGTTTGATGTGGAAATCAAAGTACTCCACCTCAGCAGGGTGAGCCTGGGCTGGTTTTGTAGAAGGTGATCAAAGTGGGTGGATCTTCAATCTGGTGCTGCCTCAATCTGTTCCAGCCAACTGGAACAACACTTTTGGGGACTCTGCCCTGGGTTTATGGAATCAGAATATCCGTGGGCGAAGGCCAGGCACCTGTGGCTCTAACATGCTGCCCTGGTGATGCTTCCGCTTCCTGCACACCTCTAGCCAGAGGTGCGGAGTGTGGGGGGAGCATAGGTGAAGCTCAGGGCTTTTCAAACTTTAATGTGCACATGAATCACTTGGAGATCCTGTTAAAATTTGAATTCTGATACAGTAGGCCCTGTGTGGCACCCAACACTCTGCCTTTTTAACAACCTTCCAGGTGAGGTAGATACTTCAGGTACAAGGACCACATTTTGAGCAGCAAGGATCTGGGTGACATATAAAAGGAAGGTGGAAACAAAAACATCCTTTGGTGAACAGTTCATGAGGATTTCACTGGTGAATAAGCTGTCAGTTTTAGTAAGCTAGGAGGAAGAATCTCAAAGTACCTCACTTCTGTTCCTATTTAATGAGTGGTTGAAGATCACAAATTCCTGCTGCCAAATGACCCTGGAGTTGATGGAAAGCACAGTGAAAATTCTAGGTCTCAAAATACTCTGTTTCTAATCTAAAGAAGCATCATAGACAACCAGAGCCCCATCATCCATAGTGATTTCTATTTTTTGGTGTCTGTGTTAAAGATTTAATAGTACAATCTATGCGGCAACATCACATCTGAGTTTGTACCTATTAACCAAGAAATGACAAAGACGCTATGCACGGTGATTGGCAGAGCACTGGAAATACGTGCTGACGGAAATGCTTTCCAAAGTAGATTAATTGCTGCTCATTTCTATGTTATCCTAAGAAGGTCTGACACTGCACAGCTTTTGAAATAGGACATGCAGCATCCCTTACAATGGATTTCATGCCATTATCCAGTATCCCACTGATACAATAAAAGGCTGACTCATTTCCTTTCCTCTTCATCATCTGTTACAATAGAAACTGGGATACCATATGCTGGGTTTAAAACGCTCAGTATGTCCAGCGGCTCTTGGCGATGCTGCCAGCTTTAAGGTGATCACAGCCTGGAGAAGCAATGAGAGGATCACTGCTGGACAGTTGGCATTGGAGGGTTTTGAGTAACTGGGGAGATTTCATCAGATAATCATTGACTCCACTGCCCCAAACTGATGGATGTCTGTGATGCTCTCTTATAACCTTCAATACCCACCTTGTTTTCTCTCACATTTCCTTGCCTTGCCTGCCTGGCCTACAGTATTACTGAGCTCACGGTTTCTAACAGAGCCCATAATGAGAATACTTATTTCCTTGTCTTTCAACATCAAGACTGTCAGGAATGTCAGCACAAATCAAGGAACTGGATTTCAGAGCTGCTGACTGCTGCCGGCGGAGACAAGCAAATTTCAGTAGATGTCTACAGAAATTTTTAATATATTTCTGAGTGGGAAGGGGAAAGTACTCAGGTTCATTCATTGTGGAGCAGCACAACAGTGCTTCTTGTGCTTTGCGTTTCCCAAAGATATCACTGTACCAGGGATTAGTGGGGTATTTTTTTCTCAATATGCTGTAAGATTAATTTTCAGAGTTGCTGCCATGTTATGAAAGATCAATGCTGTGAAGGTAGCCTGCAGAAGAAATTAGCAAAATCTTCCTTTCTTATTTGATCAAATTTCATAATAAGAAGAGAACTGTTAATGTGAGTGAACATCACTTTAACCTAAATAGATGTCCAGTTAATTGCTCTCCTCATATAAAGGACAGGACTTCAGGAATGCACATACAGTTTCTAAGTATGTTTAGTTTTTATTCAGCAATTATTATGTGATGATAGAACTAAAAGGGATCTGAGAGATTTCTTTTAATCTCTTCGTTTAGAGATGAGTAGAGATAGAGAACGTGAACATCATAGCCCAATATCAAATAATGATTTGAAATAGAGCCAGGACCAGAATTCATGTCCTGGACTCCAAATTGAATGCTTCTGATACTAACTTGGCAAGAAAATTAAGTCCTAAAGAATAAACCCATTTCTCAGAAGACAAACTCCTGAAATGTAACCTGGATTCTCTGCCAGTCTCAAACACTAGAAACCCTAACAATTCCATACCCTCCATCCAGACTTGGAGGGGTGCCTGCCTCTTCCACCTGCTTATCTATTCACCATGCTTGAAATGCGAGCCACGTAGCTGTTTTACTAATTGTTATTTCCTGCTAAAAACGTTAGCTGGGGCATTAGGTGAGAAGGAAAAGTTAAAACTTCTGAAGACAGGACAAAAATAAAATGGTGTTTTCAAATTCTCAGTTTAAAATATCTTCTTTTTCCATCACATGTAAAGCCAAATGGAAAACTAAGGTAATAACAAGGAGAGCAGGTATCAAACTAAATTTTAGCCAGAGTGACCACAAATGGAGTTTATCAGTCTTGTCAGCACAAACTGTAGTGAAATCCTAATAAATATCACTAACTACTAAACTTCCAGACTCCTGAACTCTGTATGTGCAGTCAGAGTCACCTTCCAGTCATCATTAGTCCTTTCTGCAGACACTGCAACCTGCCTACACATCGTCTCTCCACATTCTCCCTTATTATCAAAATTATGATTTTTTAGGGCCATCGTGTATCTGTAGAAAATACTTGATTTTTGTGTCTCTTTTGCCACTGGAGTGATCGATGAAATGTACATAAAAGTCCTTGGGCAAAGCAAACCTTCCATAATACAAAAGCGACTCTAAATGAAGAGACTTCTGACATTTGCCCTGCCCTCTTCCCATTTCTACCTTTCTGCACTGGCGCCTTAGCCATGCCGCATGTTTAGGACTTCAGAGAAGGATCAAAAAAAGGACTTGGGTCCTGGAAGATGTCCCCCAAAAGTGGTGCCAGCTTTATACCACATACCTTTGGAAGTCTTATGTGTGAGAACAACACAAACCCAAGTCCACTGAAGCCAGTGTTAGCTGGGTTTTCAGGGACTTGCAGTGAAATGCATTCCTAACTGATCTAGTCATTATAAGTCCTTACAAAGTCATCTTGGATTCTGTGGTCAAGGGACTTTGGTTCTGGGTCTGATCCCTTCCCAGACCAACAATGAGATGAAGTGAAGCAAGGCCATCTTTTAATACGATCAAGTCGGAAGAAGTGTTGGCGGTTTTACCTACGTGGCTTTACCAAGCAACAGGATTCTGATTTTGATTGACTCAGGTATCTTTCCCCTTGAGCCAGGTAGACAGCAGGGGGATGGAACATTTGCACAATCTGATATTTTCCTGTCCTAATTATGGGAGGCACTGACGATGCTTCCTCGACACAGAGGGACTTTGGGAATCTCTACAAATGACACTGTCCCCCTTTCTGATGCCAAGAGGGTGAACAATCAGCAAGAAAAATAGCAGCCTGTGACATGTGCACATTTCGGTGCAGAGTTACCTCCAGCATGGGCTGGTGGGCCGCACAGCAGTACCATCCCCTGACCTTGGCGGACAGACACGGTGCTTCTCGTTCTTGTTTTAAAGTTTTCAAGATCTGTTGGGAGACATAAAGGAAAAGGAGTTTAAAATTTAAAGTCCTAAGACATTCTGGAAGACTAATACTACTTCAAAAGAGGACAGTCTTCTGCTGAGAAACAGCCTTTACAGCACCCGGATCAGGGAAATTCAACTTTACCGTCTTCTTGCATGATATTGTCTCATCCTCTATGACTCTATATCTATACTGTAAGGTAGCCACTTGCCACATGTGCCTATTTAAGTTAAAAAACATTTAAAATCAAATAAAATGTATGAATTCAGTTCTAGTCACACGAGCTGCATCTTAAGTGCTCAAGAGGCACACATAGCAACTGGTTTCCATACTGGACAGCAGAGAGAGAGAGAACATTTACATCAGTGCAGAAAGTTTTATTGGGTAGCACATGGAGTAAGTGACCTCCCCAACTCTATCTGTAACTGAATATCATTATCAGGATGTATATTCGTGTTTTTTGATAGTCAGCTGTTTACTTCACAAACCGTTCCATTATATGCAATTATGTTTGTTACTCTTATATGTACCTAGAATATGACTATCTCTGTCTACACACACACACACGTTACATACAATGTGTAAACAGACATACATACACAATTGTTTTATAAAGTTCCTGTGTATTTTTAAATACTTATAAGGTACTGTCCAAGGTTCTGTTTGGAAGAAAGTTCCCCTTTCTCAAGGAGGTCAAACCTGGTTAGAAAGATAAGACGTTACAAGCCCAAAGATCACAGTTGGAGTCAGTAAATACACAGTTGCCAATAACAATGAGTTAATATAAGAAATATGTCTAATTAAGTGACAGACATATTATTGTTCAAAAAGATTTTTCTTTCATCCTTCCAACTGCAAATCCTCTCAGCAATGATTGTTTTAAGTGCCATTTCATTTTTTGTTGTCTGAAACATTTGATGTAATAACCTGTTACCAGATTTGAGGATTATTCTAAGCCAAGTATGTTCTATAGGGTTGCAAGCCCTGTAGCTGTGCACATCAGAGTTCAGTAACATTTATGGACTATTTCCTCCATTTTGGCCATTTTGGTAAGTATTTTATGGTGATTATTTCAAGTGATCCTAACAACAATTATATGAGTTAAGTACCATTAATATCCTCATTTTACAGACTAGAAAAGAGTGGCACTATAACATTTGTTAAAGGGTACAACATCAGGGAGTAATGGAGCTAGGAAATAAACCTGGACAGCATTGCTACAGTTACAAAATGGAATGTTTCCACACTCAGGCTTGGTTTCAGGGAGTGTTCACAGGGTTAAAAATAATTTATACACCGAGCTGATCTCCCTGTGCTATGTGGCTGCTTCCCACTAGCTGTCTATTTTACATTTGGTAGTGTGCATAAGTTCGGTGCTTTGTGACCACCTAGAGGGGTGGGATAGGGAGGGTGGGAGGGAGATGCAAGAGGGAGGAGATATGGGGATATATGTATATGTAGCGCTGACTCACTTTATTATACAGCAGAAACTAACACACCATTGTAAAGCAATTATACTCCAATAAAGATGTTAAAGAAATAATCTATACACAAACATGTCTTCATTACCAGCTTCTTCTAGAATTAGGCAAATCTGAAGCTCATATATTATTGCTTTTATCAATTAAACATATACAAATTTGGCTGTCAGCTCGGGATACAGACATTATGAAAAGAAAGCTTCTGCCCTGTAGGGACTCAAGAGTTTGGTGGGCAGGACTGACAGGTAACACCTAATCATGGGAATCCAAAGACTGCTGAAGTTGAGGTGTGCAGAGCGACACCTTGAGGACCCGCACGTACTTAGTGCAAAACAAAACATGACTACAATTTAAGTTTTGATGTAATAAAATTCCTTTTATTACATTTCTGATGTAATAAAATTCCTTTTATTCCATGAGTACCAGGTGAGGCTAGGACATGATTTTTTCTTCTCTTTAAGGAAATGGTTTGAGAAGCCTTCAAAAATGATTAAACTAGAGATTTAAAAAACTTCATTATGGCATTAATACTGTAAACCATTATCCCTAAAAATGACACTGAATCATTCTGAATTGTCACTTCTGCATACAGGTTCTTAAAATAAGTCATCTAAGGTTTGGCACAGACATCTCATCCAATCTCCAGAGTTGCATGAAAAATTAAGAACTGATAGGTAATTGAGATCAAGTCTTATCCAGGCAAAATCCACCTTGATTCTGACTAGAGAAAGAGCATTAGGAAATGGGAAAGAAAATGAAAAATATATGCAATGATTTTTTTAACTTGTCCTTATTGAGTTTTAAAAACTGCATTCCTGTTTATTTCCCTATAGTTTATGAGTCCATGTAGTTCCACAGGATTTGGACAGTTAGAAAATTGCATTAATCTGGTATTTGAGATAATATTTCGATAAGATTCTTAGCAGTTAAGTGAAATAGATTCCAGATGGTAAACCCTACCTACATAGTGAATGGAAATATTGCATTTGGGCAGATCTGAGTTTGAAAATCATCTCTGCCATGTATTATGCAAGGTTTAATTTTCTCATAAATAACATGAGATGTAATTAAATGTAATTTATTTTGAAAAAATGATGGGAAAAGATTAAATGAGGTAATATTTAAAAAGCACAAAGCCTTTCCTGCTACAAGTTTGGTGCTTGTAATCCAGTGGCAAATCATACCCCTATTATTCCATTTAAGAAAGGGTTTTGAATAGCAAATGCACTCTAGAGAGAGGTGAAGAGGCTAGTCAAAGCCCACCATATTTATGCACATGTTTAAGAAAAGATTGCATGTCCATTATTGGTCTTTTCAGATGTAGTTATCCATTCAGATCCTAACTGCTAGCAGCATGATAATTTTCCAAATTAAAGAACTATGTGTGTGTGAATGGGGATTTTTTTGAAACGTGGACATGGCCAGGCCTTTCCCAGAAATATTCTCAAATATATTATCTTATTTAGGGTCATTTAATCTCCAAAGACTTGGTACTAGGTAATAATCAGTAGCAAGAGGCATTCCAAGTTAGAATACGTTATAGATGTTATGTCATCATGACCGTAGCACTCATAGCAATAATTGGATCTACTTGCAAAATGTATTGAGTTCATACCATGTGCTAACAAATTTTCACACAGATCTCATTTACTTCCATTATAGTTTTAATTCCCAATTTTCAGGTGATGTAACTGAATTTCAGAACCTTCTTCACACACTGAGAAAGTGGCCAGAAGAATACAAACTCATCTGCCTCTCTCCAAACCCACCACTATCAAGTACCAGAATCTATCATTTCCCCACTGACTTAGTGAAGCCAGTGAAAAAGGGCATTCAAACTAGTTACTTCACATCCTAGGGACCAAAAAAAAAAAGTTTGTTTGAATGAATTTTATGCTCTTCAGTGAATATGTAAGAAAGTCCACATTTCAATGCACAATGCGATGAGTCGGTACATTTGATTCCAAATTTTCTATTCCTTTGCTTTTCCTTGCGGGTGATCACTTGATGGGGGGATTTTAAACATCAGGTGCAAAGGATGGAGTGGAACAAGGAGAAAACAATCAGAAACCACTGTATTAAAAAGCAGGATTGCTGCATTGTTAGGGAGGTAGCTGAACCATGACGCTTGGGTAGCATTCCCTTTAGCTCCGTGCAGCTAGTTACTAAAGGTAGTTGGATAAATGATAGTTACTAAAGGTACCTGAATAAATGATGTACTCTTATGGCAAGGAATTAATATCCATGTACTGTAGTTTCTCAAAACATTTTTTGCGGCTTTTTGTATGGTTCATTGAAAAGTGACTTGTAGACTTTTTAAAAAAATGAGTGACCATACATTTTGGTGTTGACTTCATGTATCAGCATTTTATATAAATCTTTCCAGAAAGCATGGGCTAAAAAATGCACAGTTTTGTGGCAGATGTGTTTTCCTGTCATGTTTTTCTGTGAAAACAACTGTCCTTTGTTCTTCTGTAGAATATAATATTAGCACTTTATTTTTACATGAGGTTTTAAAAAATACACTATTATAGTACTTGGAAAGTGTAGCTCATTGAGAGCTTAGAGGAAGTGCTTTAGCAGCTAAATTCCTTGAGAAGTAAAAGTGTACAAAGTTCTTAAAGTTGCAACATGAGATAAATAATAAAAGCCTTAATATATGAAAACATTTGGAATTCAGCCCACAGAGTAAATCAGAGAGTGAGGGGGAAAAATCCCCAGATATTTACTGTCTGGAAAGTTATTAAATGTTTAGAGCTGGGGATGAGGTAGTCTATAAAAAAGACCTGGATGGGTTGAAAGAAAACAAAATCGAGGGTCCAAGATCTTTTTTGGGAAGTAATAACAGTAAATAAGAAAGAGTAACTTCTTTGGCCATCATTAAGGGACTGCCCGTCACACTTATGAACAGGAAGAGTTAAAGCCATCCACAGGGTGGAGCCAACGCAGAAGAGCATAAGAAATTCAGCTTTAAAATGGCCAGGAAAGGTTAATGACATAGTAACATACATCATGCTTTGTCAAGAATCCGCAGAGGGGCAGGAGAAGAGGAAAGAGGAAAAACGATACAGTAAACCATGCAAGTAATGCACATATTTTTAACGCATGTATTATTTACTACAAGTTAAAAAAATACCTATTCCCTTTTTTCCTGACTTGGGTAGACCTGGATTCTATCAATTCTCACAGGGTGACTTTAGAACAAGAAATTGTCAGTGACAGTTGCCTTTGTTACTGCTTCCTTCAATTTTGAAAGAAGCAATCAATTAAAAAATCAATATCAGCTTGGAAAAATGGTCAAGTGATATATTTGTTATGAATATAATTTCCATAATGATGACTGCACTATTTATTTTAAAAAGAGGTATTTGGGGGGCATAACTTTAAAAACCAGTTATCATGCAGCATACCTAAAATTATGTCTTGACTCTGCCATTTGCTCCTTGAGTATGTACATATGTGGATTTGCATGGCTTCTTGGATTCTAGGGACTCAGAATGACAATAAGTCTAACTTTACAAAAACCTTATGAGTTGCAAAGTCACATTTTTGACATTCTTTCCACACAAGAAGGAAGAAACCATTAGGGAGACTGGCATGGCTGCCGGGTTTTTCCTGTGAGAGTGTATACAGCAAGAGGAAGAATTACTTAATGGTTTAGCACACTGGCTCTGGAGTCAGAAGGACCTGAGCACAAACTCGGTACTCTCACTCTTTAGCTGTATGATGTGGGTGAGTACTCTCCCTGAACTTCCGTTTCTTCATTTCTAATACCAGGAAAATAATTCCTATCTCATACGGCTCTTTAGAGATTAAGATCATGAATATAAAGCACTCAACACAATGACTGGCCCAAAGTCAGTAGTCTGTAGATGCTAGCACTATCATTATCATTTCTGAGCACCACAGGAAAGTCTACAGAAAGTAACTCACTGGGGCAAAGCTAGTGATTCCAAACTTCCACCAGATAAAGTAACAGTAGAGCAGTCAGGTCAATCCCACTGTGGCAAAATAAGCTGCTAAGACTTAAAACACCTCTTCTTTTGCTGGTCTTAACTGTGTTTTCAAGTCTAGACTGGTGCTAAAGTAAGCCAGATACCTTATCCTTTGCAGTGCATGGAGTGTACTCTTCAGGTGACTTAAAATTAAGAAACACTCCCATATACTGAATTCAGATAATTTTCCTTAAGAAATTCCTATGATGGTATATTCTGAGCAGGTATTACTTTTTAATGTTAAGGTGGGAAATATCATTTTCATAAAACAGTAAAAACTGATGTTTGTGTATCTTTATAAAGGATACAAAATGTTGTTATATTAACAGAGAAATAAAAGACGAAACATTATTTACTGATTATATAAATTTACTCGTTGCACTTAAGATTTGAGGAGTTTACACTGTATACCAGATGAAAATAGAATGAATATAAATGGAACTGGAAAAATATATATATACATTATATGTTTGTCAGTATCTTGCTTTTCCTATGTCATTAATTTTTCCATTTGTTTAGCCAACCTTCAGCAAATAATTTTTGAGTTCCTCTTTTCCTCCAAGTATTGGTGTCAGCCATTTTATCTCTCCAACAACTAAGTAAAACAGAACAATCAAAAACCTATGGATATGCTCAAGATCTGACATTAAATATCGCAATTTGTTGGCAGTTTAAAGTAAGGGATCAAAATCTGATTCTAGGTAGCGGTTTGACTTTGAAAAGAAAAGCCAATCTCTTTCCTGGAGACCTTTGTATAGATAACAAAGGACCTTATCAGTATTCCTAAATTAATGTACACACACTTTACAAATGACTCAGTTATAGAAATTGTTTATGACCTTCTTCTTTCATAGCCTAATGCTACTGCTATCGACATCCCTATGAAAATCCTTAGAGCACTTGTTTCAAAGTGAAAAAGGAAGAACTCATGGGAGCTCTCCCAGGTGCTGATTCTGACCCTCACAATGTTTTCCCTCTGTCTGAATTTTTCCTCAACCTATTTAGTCATATCAGATGAAAGTCTATAATTTAGGGATTACTTTGGAATTATAGAAATGCCATTTTAAACCCACATATGGCTGCAAATGCATTACCTTGCTATGAGTCACTTACAGTGAAGAATTAATTAATTCAAAGAGATTGTTTCCTCTTAAATAAATAAGAGCAGTATGGATTCTTTGAATGTGAGTTTTGATTAACCAAAAAAGAAACAAAGAAAATGTAATCTATGGAGTAATAAGGAAGGCAACGTAGGGCTGAGAAAGCTCAAGAAAGGAATAATAACTTAAAAATACTCTTAAATTTGATTTTCTTCACAGGTGTTTCTTACTGAAAGAGTTATGTACCAACAAAACTATCTATAAACAATACTAGTTTCTCACTCAAAATTCTTTACCTTATTTTTTTGTAGAAGAGCTGAAAAGGAAAAAGAAAAAATACATATAGGGTGAGAAAGGTGTGTGCCGATTGCCACAGACAAATTTGTCTGGGGTCAGCAATTCTGCATTTAGCAAGAGGTTACTCTCCTCTTTCTCTTCCTGCACCACATTTCTACATCACTTTTTCTTTCCAGTAACAAAACCTAGGCAAGACCTGAAAAGAGCATAATGAATGCTACCTGTTAAGGAGGCTTCTGTGGGCTGATTTTGAAATTTAATCACTTTTGTAAATATTAACTCTTTGGGAGAAATGTAAGGCCAGTTTCAACTAACTTATGTAAAGAACACAATTTCTCACTTTCCATGCATTCATTCATTATATCCTCACAACCACTCTATGATGTATTATTACTGATTCCACTTTATAGAAATTAAAAAAATCCATATCCGAGATCACAATCCTAGTATAAGGAAGAGTGTGGATTAGACCCCAGCTCTTCTTTGACCCACAAGTCCATGTATTTAGCCTCTATTCTATACTGAATTAGATACCAGGAATGAAACAACACATGTTGATATTCTGGTTGACTATTTGAGACTCATAATTTTTTTACCCTTCTGCTATTATTTTCTTGACTTTACAAGAAAATAAAGGCTGCTTCGCTGCCCTTTTCCCTGTAAGTGTACGACTTTCCTGATCGCTATTTTTATCTCTGATTTCAGATTTTTTCTTTCCTCGTTGCTTTGACATACTCTATTTTACCTAGACCTTCATGTTATTTAAGAAGCCAAAGAACAACCCAGTTTCAGATGTTTGAGTTTCCCTGCGTGTTCCATAAAAGTGTGCACCTACCAGACTCATGAGGTTACTGTGATTAGTACAATCTGGCATCATAAATACTGTTGTTCTCCTTTGGAGACAGGTGCCCTAAAACACAAGCTATTATTACCAGCAATTTTCTCTACAGGAGCACATCTCCTTTTGCATATCATCCTGACTCAGGAGTGTTAATGGTTAGGCATCTGCATTCTCTATCTTTGGTTTCATACTTACATAACACAAAGAGAAACAAAAGTTTCAGAAAACCATTTGGCCTAGAAAATTTTAGAACAAAATATGGACTCTTTGCTGAGCTTTACAATAGCCCTTAGGGATCTGATCCTTACCCAGGTCCCCAGTCTCATCGCCTGTTAGGTTCCCCCTTACTTATTTATACTGTACAACCATGTTTTGCTTTCTGTTCTTCAAACACCTTAAGGCTAATCCTGTTTCAGGACCTTTGAACTTGCTGTTCTCTTTGCTTGGAATGCTCTTTACCCATCTTTTAGCTTATCATGCTCATTCCTCGGGATTCAATTCAAATGTCACCTCCTCAGAGTAGCCTTCGCTGAGTTTTTAATCTGAAGTAGCCCACCATGCAGCTCCGGTTACTCTCTACCACATCACCTCTTTATTATGTCTTTCATAGAGATCATCACCAACATCTGCGATTACTTTGTTCATTTATATGATATTTGGTTTACTGTTCCTTCCCCCCCGCCCCACCCCAAAATGAAGGCTCAATAGAGGCAGGAATCTTTTCAGTCTTTATCAGGCTATATATATAGCACAGTGCCCAAAACACGTCTAACACATATAATGTGCTTAGTTACTATTTGCTGAGCACTATTCCCTTTCCTGCTTCACACACTGAGGTGGTGGTCAGGAGACTTGCTGGAGCAGGGTGAACCTTCTTGTAATATTTGTCCATATGACACACTGTCTTCCAGCATCTTGGCTACGATGGACCTTTGTGTGCTCAATGACCAGGGATGCTCTAAAAGATAACTTTAAGAAAAGGTCTTTAATCAACTGCACCGAACCACCTACGATGCCTTAAAATGAAATTTAAAATGAAAGCTTAGAGGCACACTAAGATTGGAATGCAAGCAGCATATGAGACAAACGCATTGCTTGGCAAAAGAAACACTCTCTCACCCACTGACACCTGCCCCAGGGAACACTTGAGATGAAGAAAACATGAAAGGACAACATGCAAATTGCACAGGCTTGTTGCTCTTTGTAATCAGGGTTGTTATCAGCTAGTCAGGGAAATATCCTACAATTATCTGTTCTTCACCTAGTGTAAGAGTTGTACAACTTGATAGACTTATGGTCATTACAGTTTTGATGGAAAGAAATGTGAATCTTCATTTTGAACTTTTACTTCATAGGCTTTCTTTTCTCCCCTCTGAAAATTAAAATTAGAAAGTTGTAATTCACTGCCCAAGTCTTCCTAAGAAACGGGCAAGCCTAGTGGGCAAGTCAGATATATTCAAGTAACATTAGAATAAATATTCTCTGAAGAAATGCTGAAAAGGCACTACATCAAGAGGACATTGTAAAGCTGCTAATCTACAGGAAAAAACTTTGGGGATGTATTACTGGATGGAGATATATGGGCCACAGATCATGATAAAAACCCAGAGACCACAACTCTACCAGCCAAATGATTGGTCATGAAAAACCTTGCTTTAAAGTGAAGGGAAATTGCTTCATATCTGACTTTTTCAGTTCATTTCTTTTCTTTTGTTAAGCTTTCAGGGGTACAAGCCTGAGTAATGAGATGGCTACCGAATTTGCCTAACACTTAATGGCAGTGGATACAATCTCTGAAGGAAGAGGGGCAATTTCTCACTCCTTGATCATAAATAAAATTAGGTAGATGTTCGTATAGTTAAACTGGCTCTTAATTCTATCCATAAAAGTAGGCATTTTCCCCAAGCAGCTTGGGAGGAAATTACTCTGATGGTTAACTTTAGAGGGAGAGGCAAACTTTACTAGTATTTCCTGACACCAATGCTCTGCAGAAGTTTTGCTTTAAAAGCGAGTAGAAGACTCCTCACTCTGTACTCAGTTGTGGATTTCTGAACTAATAAAATAGGGATTGATGACTCATAACGAAAAATGCCAGTCATGCTTAAATTCATTGCTCCTCAGAAATTGGACATGTTCTGCCATACAGCTATTTGGGGGAAATCAAAGCTTTTGGAAGTAACAGGTTTGTTTAACCACTGGCTCATAGAGGGCTATTTCTTTTCTCTTTTCCTTCCCCTTCTCTGAGTATAAAACATTTCTTGGGACACTGGATGCTGAATTAGCTGTACACTGGTTAAAATTTTTTAAGGGCATAAAAAATGCTGTATATGGATGAAATTCCCAGATGAAGAGCAGCTGTTATTTATGTTGAATTTAAGTTGCTTCGGCAACTCCAACCATATATTTTTATCTCATTTAATTACAGTTTTGAAAATAAGACCATCATCAAATATACATGCAAGCCATGTGTTTATTCATCATCTATTTAGACTTTGCTATGGGGGTTGTTTCACCGTTCCCTTCACAGAGAGAAATCAGAGATAACGCTGCACTGTGGTAAAACTGCCAGTTTTTGGAAATGTCATCACTCAAGCACCTTGCTTTTAAATACACCCTGAGAATCAATACAGATTCGTTCAATACCTACAATAGGCCTCCAATGGGCATCCATCATATGCCAGCCACTGTTTTAGGCACTGGGGTTACATCATTGAAAAATAAAACAAAACAGATCTCTCCCCTTAAAGAAGGTTAAGTGGGTGAAAGGACCATAAACAAAATAAATAAATCATGCATAGCATCTTTGAGGATGATAAGTGCTATAAAAAATAAGTTAGGGAAACAGGATTGGGAACTGGCATAAAAACTATAAAAGAGGAAGATAATATAAAAGTAGGATCTTGCTACTTTCCATCCCACTTCCAAATGTGGAGAAATCAATCACTCTCCCTCTGCTGACTCAGCTCCTGGTCCCCACGGAGGCTGCAGAGAAGGGCAAAAAGTAGTGTCAAGCGACACAGCCGTCCTGATTTAGTCTTGTACTTTCTTATTTATAACTGAAGTTGAAGTCTCCTTAGTTCAGGTAACACCTGAGGAAACTAACAAATAAGTATTTTCATCTTCCATCTAAAAGTTTCAAAGAGTGCTAACTTCTTGGTAACTGAGGAAGTGGGAGAAACAACTGAGCAGGCATACTAAAATATACACTGATTTCCTAAGGGAAGACAATTACCAAATCAGTATTGTGATAACTTATGCTCTGCTTTAGATACAGTTACTGTTTTCTGCCTCAGAAATCCTACAAAGCTAGAGAATTTCAGAGGTGGGAAGATCTTACTGTCTGTCTTAGTCTGTTCGGGCTGCTGTAACACATATGCCATAGATGGGGTGTCTTATACAACAGAGAGGTATTTCTCACAGTTCTTAAGACTGAGAAGTCCAAGATGAAGGTGCTGGAAGACCTTGTGTCTAGTGAGGAATTGCTTATAGGTTTGCAGACGGCCGTCTTTTCACTGTGTCCTCACATGATAGAAAGCGAAGAGAGAGGAAACTCTTCGTGTCTCTTCTCATAAGAGAACTGACCCATTCAAGAGGGCTCCACCCTCATGACCTAATTACCTCCCAAAGGCTCCACCTCTTTATAAAAGCACTTTGCCAGGGGGTGACGGTTAGAATTTCAACATATGAATTTTGGGGGAGACGCAAACATTCAGTCCATAATAGCATCCTTTCTTCATTCTGAACTCCCTCCCTTGCCCCCCTCCCTTCTTTCCTTCTCTCCATCAATATAATTTATGGTACCATGTGTGGTGGATGCTGTGGAGAATATTATGGTCAGTTGAACATGATGCCTGACCTCAAGCGGTTTCCAATTTCGATTAGATAGGCACATAAAGAACTCTACTGCAAGGTACAAAGGAAGTAGTCAAGGCTGTAGAGCTATAGAGAGAAAGCGCTATGGGAGTTGATAAGAAGTACTTTTTGCTGGGTTGATTCATCCAGTCAGCATTTCAGCTGCACAAATGATGGACCCAAGTATATGGATCTTGGATCTGGGTTTTAATTTAAGTCAGTACCCAGGACCTGTTTCCCCTCCATCTCTATCTCAGCCCTGCTCACTCTCCCCACTTTCTCTCCTACAGGTCAAAGCGCACAGACAGCACAGGGCACTGCCTCACTCCTACTCAAGGTGTGACTGGATTCTTATGAGAACCACAGCATCAAGTATGTCCAGGTCAGTTGCTCAAACCCATCAAACCTAGACTCTGTCAACCATTGAGACTACTGGTTTTCACAGGAGACAAGCTCATATGCAGCTCTAGTCGTATCTTCAGAGCACTGACGTGCCATCTTTCCATCTTCACAACATCACTCCTGAGGTCACTTTCCAGCTCAACATCTCTGCCTCACAACTTTAAGGCTAGAGTTTTGAGAATATTTCAACACAATCCCCACTGTCACAAGACACTCTACAGCAACTTTACAACCTTACTGTGGCACTTGGATTTCCACAGACTTCTTTAAACATTGTAGACGAAGCCTACATCTGTGTATAAGGATGCTACACAGCACAGCAAGTGACAGACCCATTTTTAAATGTTTGTATGTGGGTAGTTGGGTGATCTAGTGAAGGTATTACAGATCACTGCTGAGGCATCCTGGGACTTAAGTGATGATGCAATGCTCACAACCTTCTTGCTCAGTTGGAAGTTTGGTACTAATTCAGAGGTGGCTCTGGGTTGCAGTAATAATAATAGTAATGACAGCTAAGATTTATTGAGTGCTTACTATGTACCAGGTACTATTTTAAGCACTTTTCAGGTATTAACTCATTTAATCTTCTCAACAATACCATGAAATAGGTACTATTTATTCCCTTTTATCTATGAGGAAATGGAGGCAAAGAAAGTGAAATCATTTGTTCAGGTTCACACTGATAGTAAATAATAATGCCAGCATTCTAACCCAGGCTTGTCTGATTCCAGATAATCTGATGATTTTCTTTATTTTGAATTTTTGTCAATCTGGTATATAAATGGCAGTCCATGATTTCTAATTTGCATTTCTTCAGTTACTAATAAAGCTGTCTTTTTTTTCATGTTTATGGGCCACCCACATTATATCATTCTTAAAATGCCACTTCATGTCTTTTACCTAGTCATCTAGTGGACTTGCATTTATTCTTACTAATTCATTGATGTTCTTTACATATTTGGGATCTTCTGTCAGTTATATTTTTATAATTATCTTCTCCTCGTATATGACTTTCTTCCCCACTCTCTTTTTAGTATTTTTTGATGAATGGAAGTCTTCTGAGTGTATCAATCTTTGCTTTAAGGCTAACATTCTTAGTTTCTTACCTAAGAATCTCTTCCTTATCCCAAAGTCATAAGGATATTCTCTGCTATTTTGTTTTCTAAAAAGATTAAAGTTTTGTTATTCTCATTTAAGTTCTTGTACTCAATCACAGCACAACACTATCAGGTATCAACAGGCAGTTCTCAGCACTGATGGAATTATGTCCTATAAAATTGCTGCAAACACTTATTTAGTGAATACTGTACTGTTGTTCTGAAGGGAATTACAGGGTTAGGTTTCTGTGAGTCTCTGCTCATAACATTTTCCTCCACCGATCAACACATAACCTTGTATTATGTGTGTTTATATTTAAATACACCTTTTAAATATATAATGTTGATTCACTAACATTAACTCAATGCCAACAGCACTGTAACTTATGCCTGAATAAAGCTTACCTGACACAAGTATTTTCTCTGTAAGGCACAGCACGGCCTTCTCTAGCTCAGGAACCCTAGACAGTACTAAAGTACTACACTTTGGGCTATTTTAAACAGCAAAATTACCAACAAAGAGCATAAAAACGCAAAAAAAAAAAAAAGGCACTAAAAAGACTGCAAAAAGAACATTGTTTAATTAATGCACAGAAATCTCTTGCATTCCTACACACTAATGATGAAAAATCTGAAAGAGAAGTTAAGGAAACACTCCCATTTACCACTGCAACAAAAAGAATAAAAAAGCTAGGAATAAACCTACCTACAGGGACAAAAGACCTGTATGCAGAAAACTGTAAGACACTGATGAAAGAAATGAAAGATGATACAAACAGATGGAGAGATACACCATGATCTTTTTTTTTTTTTTTTTTTTTTGGTACACGGGCCTCGCACTGTTATGGCCTCTCCCGTTGCGGAGCACAGGCTCCGGATGCGCAGGCTCAGCGGCCATGTCTCACGGACTCAGCCGCTCCGCGGCATGTGGGATCCTCCCGGACCGGGGCACGAACCCATGTCCCCTGCATCGGCAGGCGGACTCTCAACCACTGCGCCACCAGGGAAGCCCTACCATGTTCTTGGATTGGAAGAATCAACATTGTGAAAATGACTATACTACCCAAAGCAATCTACAGAATCAATGCAATCCCTATCAAACTACCAATGGCATTTTTCACAAAACTAGAGCAAAAAATTGCACAATTTGTATGGAAACACAAAAGACCCCGAATAGCCAAAGCAATCTTGAGAAAGAAAAACGGAGGTGCAGGAATCAGGCTCCCTGATTCAGACTATACTACAAAGCTCCAGTAATCAAGACAGCATGGTACTCGCACAAACACAGAAATATAGATCAATGGAACAGGATAGAAAGCCCAGAGATAAACCCATGCACATAAGGTCACCTTATTTTTCATAAAGGAAGCAAGAATATACAATGGAGAAAAGACAGCCTCTTCAATAAGTGGTGCTGGGAAAACTGGACAGCTACATGTAAAACAATGAAATTAGAATGCTCCCTAACACCATACAAAATAATAAACTCAAAATGGATTAGAGACCTAAATGTAAGACCAGACACTATAAAACTCTTAGAGGAAAACATAGGAAGAACACTCTTTGACATAAATCACAGCAAGATCCTTTTTGACCCACCTCCTAAAGACATGGAAATGAAAATAAACAAATAGGACCTAATAAAACTCAAAAGCTTTTGCACAGCAAAGGAAACCATAAACAAGATGAAAAGACAACCCTCAGACTGGGAGAAAATATTTGCAAATGAAGCAATTGACAAAGGATTAATCTCCAAAATTTACAAGCAGCTCATGCAGCTCAATATCAAAAAAACAAACAAAACATTCCAAAAATGGGCAGAAGACCTAAACAGACATTTCTCCAAAGAAGATATACAGGTGGCCAACAAACACATGAAAGGAGGCTCAACGTCATTAATCATTAGAGAAATGCAAATCAAAACTACAATGAGGTATCACCTCACACCAGTCAGAATGGCTATCATCAAAAAATCTACAAACAATAAATGCTGAAGAGGGTGTGGAGAAAAGGGAACCCTCTTGCACTGTTGGTAGGAGTGTAAATTGATACAGGCATGATGGAGAACAGTATGGAGATCCCTTAAAAAGCTAAAAATAGAACTACCATACGACCCAGCAATCCCACTGCTGGGCATATACCCTGAGAAAACCATAATTCAAAGAGTCATGTACCACAATATTCATTGCAGGACTATTTACAATAGCCAGAGCATGGAAGCAACCTAAGTGTCCATCGACAGATGAATGCATAAAGAAGATGTGGCACATATACCAATTAAATATTACTCAGCCATAAAAAGAAACAAAATTGAGCTACTTGTAGTGAAGTGGATGGACCTAGAGTCTGTCATACAGAGTGAAGTAAGTCAAAAAGAGACAAACAAATGCTAACACATATATATGGAATCTAAAAAAAAAAAAGAATGGTCATGAAGAACCTAGGGGCAGGACAGGAATAAAGACGCAGATGTAGAGAATGGACTTGAGGACACAGGGAGGGGGAAGGGTAAGCTGGGACGAAGTGAGAGAGTGGCATGGACTTATATACACTACCAAATGTAAAATCGATAGCTAGTGGGAAGCAGCCGCATAGCACAGGGAGATCAGCTTGGTGCTTTGTGACCACCTAGAGGGGTGGGATAGGGAGGGTGGGAGGGAGGGAGACGGAAGAGGGAAGAGATGTGCGGATATATGTATACGTATAGCTGATTCACTTTGTTATAAAGCAGAAACTAACACACCATTGTAAAGCGATTATATTCCAATAAAGACGTTTAAAAAAAAAAAAAAAAGAACACTGTTTATAGTATGAGAGCTGAACCAAGAAGGCAAAGAGTCATCTTGTTCAACCTCAGAAGGAAAAGAGTGTGTAGGGTGACTCAGTATTTTACTGCTCTGCACCTGTCCATGAATGACCATGAATGACTGCAGGCTGGACACTTTGTAGGTACTCGATAAATGTAATAGTTAAATACTTAGTATCTTACACAGAGTTTAGACATGGGTGATACCAGACACGTTATGCTCTTAGGCCATGTTTCAGGTAATATAATAATTATGAAGAAGACGACGACGACGATGATGATGATGATAGAAATAATTTAGCAATGATGACAATCATAACATTAAAACTATTAGATGTTGTAGTAATAATAAAAGTAGCAGCAACAGGACCAATGATGATGTTTCCTTATATTTTTATAGCACTCTAAAAAAATGCTTTATTTTTGTTGAGCTTTCTTGAATTTGGGACCACGTTAACTCTAAAAGGCACCTGAACTCATATATGCAAATGAATATAGTCCTTTAACATAGGATGCTTGGGATATGCATATTTTTTTCCTCTAATTTTTTTATCATGGTAAAATATATGTAACATAAAACTTCCCTTCTTAAATATTTTTAAGTAAACAGTCCAGTGGTACTAAATACATTCATAGTATTGTTCAACCACCATCGCAGTCTCTCTCCAGAGCTCTTTTCATCTTGTTAAGCTGAAACTCTACCCATTAAACAATAACCTCCTCTTCCTCCTCCCACCAGCTTCTGGCAACTGCCATTCTACCTTCCGTCTCTATAAATTTGTATAGTACTTATTTTTAACAAGTAAACAAAAAACAACATTTTTACTTATAATAACTCATTTGATCATTAAAACATCTCTCTAAAGTAGGAGGAGACAGCATTAAGTATTAACTGTATTGTATAGAAGAAGACATTTGAAATTCAGAAAAGTTAATAGAGTTGCTCAAAGTTAAACCTCTAATAAGTAAATGATACAGTCGTTTCCAGATATTGGCTACTGTAACAAATGCAGCAGTGAACATGGAAGTTCAGGTATTTCTTTCAGGTCCTACGTTCATTTCTTAAGTATCTTTCAACAGCTGCATGGATAAAGAAGATGTGAGACATATACATATATACATGTATATGTATATTATATTTATATAAAATAGAATATTATCCAATTTATGAGAAAAAAGGAAATCCTGACATTTGTGACAAAGTGGATGGACCTTGAAGCATCACGCTAAGTGAAATAGGTCAGGCAGAGAAAGACAAAGTGTGTATAATATCACTGATATGTGGAATCTAAAAAAGCCAAATTCATAGAAACAGACAGTAGAATGGGGTTTACCAGGGACTGGGAGGTGGGAGAAATGGGGAGATAGATGTTGGTCAAAGGATACAGATTTCCAGTGATAAGATGACTAAGTTCTGAGGATCTAATGTACAGCATGGTGATTATAGTTAACATTACTATATCAGACTCTTAAAAGTTTTAAAGACAGATCTTAAATGTTCTCACCACAAAAAGAAATGTAATTATGTGATATGAGTGATGTGACAGAGGTATTAGTGAACCATATGGTGGCAAACATTTTGCAATATATAAGTGGATCATATCAACATGTTGTACACTTTAAACTTACATGATGTCGTATGACAGTTACATCTCAATAAAGCTGGAAAAAATTAGTAAATGGTCTGAGACTAGAATTCAAAACACTTTCAGTGGAGACTGCAAGCTCCTTGAGGGCAAGAATGACATCTCGCATTTGTTAGGCTCCAAAAACTTATCTCAGTGTTCTGATGGAGTGGACATGCCATGAAATATTGCACTTAACTATGATGATGATAAAGGCAGTGTTGCGGTGGATTAAAGAGTAGAAACCTGGTATTTTCAAATAGGGACCCACTTTTTTTGAATGCTCTATTTTCCTCCCCCCAAGAAGACTTCATTATTTTACCAAAATTCTTTAGAGGGAACAAAAACGATCTGATGAAACTAACACAGTGTGTCTAGAGTGATATGTTAGGCTATGAAGATTCAACAATCTGGTTCAGCTGTGTTATTAATATTGCTCTTCCCGATTACTGTTAACTGGAATATTTTAATTGGTGTCATGTTTTACTACCTTCACAGCTTGAGAGAGTTGAAGTGGAGAGAACAAATTTTCAATAACGAAAGCTAACAGAAACTACCCTGATCTTACTAAGTTCCATATGAACATATTGTGACCAACAGCACACACTCGCTGTACTAGAAAACAGGATGGAAATCACGTTCATTTGCTCTATTCTTTTAACATATGTTAATGCAGTGCCTAATATAGGCCAATCCCTGCTCGAGGGGCTTGGGACACAGCAATGAAGAAATCAGACAAATATCCCTGCGCTTGTGGAACCTACATCTAGCCAGGTGAGGCTGGATGATAATAAACATGATAAAATTTAAATTACATAGTGGGTTAGAAAGTAGTGAAGCAGTGGGAAAAAGAAAACAGAAAACCAGAACAGGGTAAGACGGATTGGGAGAACTGGGAGGATGGAGAGAGCTGTAATTTATAATGCGCTCAGGGTGAGTCTGAGCAAGATGAGGACATTAGAACAAAGAGCTCCAATTCTGATATTTAAAGGAGTTGAGGGATTTAATCAGGTAGTTATTTAGGGGAAATCATTCCAGGTAGAAGAAAAGGCTCTGAAAGTAAGGATACTAAGCATGTTTTAGGGACATCAGGAAGCCAGCCTGGCTGGAGTGTAATGAGTGAGAGAGGGAGCAGTTGGGAGATGGAGTCACGGATATACGGGGCCCACCGTGTAGGGACCCCTGGAAGGTCCTTGGCTCCTATTCTGAGCCAAAGTGGAAGCCACAGCAGGTGTCTGAGAAAAGTGACATGGTGTGACTTATGGTTTTGTGGTTATTCAACTCAATTCTGTTCAACCAGAATGACTGCCTATTACCTCCTGGGCTGAGTGCTAAGAAATGAAAGACGTAAAGATAAATTAAGATAAAGCCGCTACCCCTAAAGAGTCCCTCATCTTGTAAGAAAATGTGGACAATTACCTGGTTCAAAACAGACAATGAGGGCCTTCCCTGGTGGCGCAGTGGTTGAGTCCACCTGCCGATGCAGGGGACGCGGGTTCGTGCCCCGGTTCGGGAGGATCCCACGGGCCACGGAGTGGCTGGGCCCGTGAGCCATGGCCGCTGAGCCTGTGCGTCGGGAGACTGTGCTCCGCAACGGGAGAGGCCACAGCAGTGAGAGGCCCGCGTACCGCAAAAAAAAAACAGACAATGGCAAGAGCTTTAGCAGATGTGTAAACAAAGTGCTATGGGATCACAAAGGAGAAAGCAAATTATTTTTCTTTCAGGAAAAAAATATAACAACACGGTATATAACATTCAGTCTTGATATGGAAAAAAATTAAGATTTCAAGAGGAGAAAAAAAAAGAAAGAGAATGACAGGGTAAAGGACAGCTTGCACAAAGATCAAGAGGCATTAAATATATGTAGTATGGTCATGGAATGACAGTCAGGTGTCTGCACAAAAATAAGAGGAATGATGCTAGAAAGGTAGGTAAGGGTCATAGTGTAGACATTGTTACCACCCTGGAATCGTATTTTGTTTCCCACAGAGTAATCTAATAAAATAGAGATGGTTTAAAAATGTTTTGTGGTTAGTTGCAAAAGGTAAAAAATTATATTGATCTCTTAGAGATTTACCGTTCACGGTGCAGAAAAAATCCACAGTAAAGGGATTTGCTTAACTTTATTAAATCGATTATTTCCTAAATTTATTTGAGTCTGTACACTTTGGAAGTGCCTCTATTAACATCCTGTAGAACCGGAGTTCACCAATTTGAGAAACATTCTTACAAACAACAATGGATAGAGCAGGAATTTGAGTGTGCAGTAGGGATGCTGTCGTGAGCAACATGATAATTATCAGGATTTTGGAAAGTTAACTCAACTTATGGAATGGTCTGAACTCTTAACTTAAGGACGAACACTTTGGGGGTATAGCAATAGAATAGGATGAAGCTAAAAATAAATACAAAGGTATTTGCCCTCCTTCATTTAATCTCTTCCAGAGAACTTTAAAGAACACACTGTCTTATATAAGGACTTAAGCAATTAACATTTCTTCTGATAAGTCTTAAAGAAAGAAGCTGAAACACAATGCGAACTGGTAATACTTATTCATCTTTATTCAGAACACTGGTACCAGCCTAAATTAGATTTCATTGAATTAATGTAGCAATGAGAAAACTTGGGGGTATATTTAGCTTGTGTATTAAGTATGGATTTTATTTTTAGATTCCAGCTTTTCATTTCCATTTTTTTCCTCAGAGAAGTAAAGGCGCATTAAAAACCATACTATGGAATTAAAACGGATATTGAAAAGTGAACTTAATCAAGTGGTATTTTTAGATCAGGGGAGGCCAAAAAATTCTGCTTGATTTGCTTTAAGAAAACTCAAATTCATGCCAGCCATGATGATGAGCTCTTCAACTTTCCACATTTTGGTTTCTTGAAAACCTTCAGATATAATTCTAAAAGTGACATCTCCTAATAATTATTTTAGTAAGAACTACAAGGAAGAAGGAAGGTAGTTCAATTTGTTCAAGTTATGGTGTAGCTTAAGTCCCTATTTTTTTGTCCAAAACCAAGTACATAATGAAATTGAAATGCACTTGGATTTACTTTAAAAGAAGAGAACAAACACAAACTTAAGTCCCTGCGTCAGTCTCAAGAAACCACTAAACAAGTTCTATACTGAGAACAAAACATCCTGTTGTTTCCTCCAGCTGTTTCTGTGATTAATGAAAGGATAAGAAAAGTAATTTTCGGAATTCTGATAGAGTTGTCTAACTTCTCTACAGTAATGAACACATAAAAATTAGGTGTAATGAAAAGATTACTTTGCCCACAATCAAATTTTACATAAATGTGATTAGTTTTTGCATTGATCATACATATTTTTTTGGACAAAAACACAAATTTGAATCAAAAGATACCTTTCTATTACTCAAAAATAAGACTGTTACGAGTACTAGGAGATGTTTCATACCTATTTAATAGAATATATAATAGGGTCCCCTCCCCGACGGGATTGTCCCCTGAGTTGTGGGGAGAAAAGGTACTGAGGTCCCACCAAATTCCAATTATACAAGTTGCACTCCATTCTTGAGAATGGGAAAACAAAGGACACATGTGATGACCTTTGCACCAGACCCTGGAGAGAGGGGAGGTGGGTGGATGACTGAACTAATGCCATCAGGAAAATGTCTGAGCCCTTTGCCCCTCACCCACTCAGTATCCCCAAAATCTTGTGTTGCACCCAAATCTTTTCTAGCTTTTTATTTGAGTGTAAGGTTAAAGTGTCTGCCTGCTAGCTCCAATTTTGATATTTAACCTGCCTAATTGGGATTATTTGTCCTTGACTATGATACTTTCAAAATATTAACCCTTTTCATGTACATCATTTAACTATACCAGTGGATTTGATGATTCTTTCTGACACCAGCAGATCATCATACTTGCAAAATGGAAATGTGGGTATCACATGGGAATCTACTTAACCTTGAACAGAGAATTACAGCATTCCAAATTTTCAAAGGACTCAAGAGATCATTTATCTCCACTCCCAAAGGAAGCTGAGGCTGAGAGCTGTCACGTGACTTGCTTTGAGTGCCCTGTTTGTCACAGAGCTGGCATTAGAACCCAAGTTGACATTTTTCCTGCTTTTCCATTCCACAACATTGTACAATGCCAATGTTTCTTGCATTATTAAAGTTCATTTCTGAGAACAATGATTTTTCTCTGAACAAAAAGGGGATTTATCATCAAATGAGTTTGGGATTTACTACTTCCTGTATCTCCTTCCTGGGGATATACAAGGCGCATTACAGCATCAAAAACTCGCAGAAGTCCTGCAGAAAACAAACCTACGAACTGTTCATTGCTGATCTCTCCTGAAGTAGTGTCCTCCGAAGCATACGATGAGAACAGCTACAGTGGAGCATCACGCTAAGCTTTCACTAATGGATACAGTACCAGACATTATTTGCAGAGGCTGAAATATTCCTGTGATGATATAATCAACTTTTAGGATCAGAATCTGTAAAACATGAGACATGTTTTTCATTATTTGTCCCAAAATATTAAAAGAGGTGAATGGACAGAATATATCTGAAAGTATGGCAGATATGAAACATGCTAAATTTTCCTATGCTGTAAACTTTGTGTCATAAATTGACAACAAGATGTGTGGCAGTGCACATTTTTATTTGGTATTCCCAACTAGTCAGAGCTTACCAGAAAAGTGGGAGGCAGCAGTTGGTCATTCTTAGATATGAATAAGTCTCAGAAATGTATGAGTCTTCTTCGTGGCTCATACATACGAGTGGGTTACCTGATTGTTACTTGAGTCCATTCAACTTCCCAGAACCTGGAGCTCATGACTTTGCTGTTCTCTCTTTCTTGTATATTCGGTAACTGTGATCACGGCAAGAAGTGGTTACCTTTTTCCCTGTTATGTTTTCCTATGCTGCATGGAAGGAGGCAATGCCATACTGGTAGCCACAAACGAGGTTACCACAAAGGTCTGGAAATTTGAGAGTTGGAACAAGTATATCATTCTTGGGAACTGTAGATAAGAAATAAAACTTTTTAAAAGTCCCTTAAATAGCAGTGATCAAGAACTGAAAAGAAAAATCATTTAGGTTCTCAATAACTGCAACTACATTTGGTTAAACTATACCATCCCATATTTCATGAAGGTAATTACCAATAATTAAGGGCCCCAAATCCCAAAGTAAAGCCCCAGATCCCTTTTTTACATTATAGATGGAAATAAGCCAAATGGTTATGGGAACAAGCTAGAGGTAGAAAAACTTATGAGCAAGGACAAAACTTGCTCTTGGACCTTTTCTGACAAGATTTCATAGGTTAATAAGAGAAATTAGTGGACTTGCTGGATAGATAAGAAGAATAACCAGCCTTCTCAAAGCTATGAAGAAACAGGCAGACGTATGTTAGGAGCTGAGAGTGAAATGCATGACCTCTGTTTCCAGCAAATACACCTATTTCCATTTAGGATGAAACTAATTGTGAAGTTTTTTTCACTTGAACTCTGGCATCCTGTTTACAGCATTTTATACAAGGTTAGCTTTCTTCGTTTCATTGCCCATAATGTGGAAATAATTCAGCAACTGCACTTACTGCTCCTCGGTAACCATAATGAAAACAAGAATACTTCCCCAAGGAGGTCCCATATCTCAGGTCATTGGTGGTGTGACAGAGATGTCCCTATCCTTTATGAAGGCTACTCTCTGCTTTGCAAATCTTTATTCACCAGGGGAATGTTCCCGTAAACACTGGCATTTCAGAATCTATGTTATACAAATGCACAGTATACATACACCCCTATATACACCTCTATATTAATTTTGTGGGATTTATTGTTATTACACTCATTTTAAAACAAAGAACCTAAACTAAGGGTCTCTCTCTCTCTCCCTGTCTCTGGGGATGGAAGATACGGAGTTAAAACAAAACACCCTTTAATATTAGAAGTGAGTGGTAAGTGAATGGAATTGGATGTGACAGGTGTCTCTTAGCAAGACGGTTTCTGTAGCTGATTCCTCGTGAAGGACTTCCACATTTAGCTGAATAATGCTATCCAAATCCGAGTGCATTTGTTACTTCAGCTGGCTCTCTAGAATTTTTGCTTAGGAAGCTCACAGCCAGAATTAGTACATATTCAGTTGCAAGCTAAAAGATGCATGTATCAATTGGTTTTAGATATTTTAAACCCATCTCACTCAAAACTCAGAGCAATTTTAATATTCACGCAAATTAATGTTACTTTTTTTTAGCCAGGATTGCAGATCCTCAGATGACCTATCTCTGAAATAAAGATTGTAAACAGCCATGATCACCAAAGTAGTCAGGTAGTAGAAATTTCTATTGTTTGATTCCAGTGGTCTAACATTCCTCACTGCAAAAAATGTCCAATTAGCATCCATACTGGAAGAGCGTAGGGATCATCTACATTTATGGAGACCAGGTAGAGTGGGCTGAATGATGCTCCAAAAAAAGGGTATGTCCACATCCTAAGCCCCAGAATCTGTGAATGTGACTATTTGGGAAGTCTTCGCAGATGTCGTTAAGGATCTCCAGATGAGAGGATTATCCTGGATTACCTGGGTAGGACTTAACTGGCGAGTATCTTTAATAAGAGCGAAGGAGGGAGATAAGACAGACACGCAGAAGAGAAGGCTATGTGAAGAGGAAGGCGTGATATGGCCACAAGCAGGGGGAGGACAGGGCAGCCACCGGGAGCTGGAAGAAGCAAGGAACAGATTCTCTGCTAGAGCTGCCAGAGGGAGTACATTTGTACCACGCTTGGGACTTCCAGGCCCCAGACCTGGGAAAGAACACATTTCTACTTTTTTTTTTTTTTCTGCGGTACGCGGGCCTCTCACTGTTGTGGCCTCTCCCGTTGCGGAGCACAGGCTCCAGATGCGCAGGCTCAGCGGCCATGGCTCACGGGACCAGCCACTCCGCGGCATGTGGGATCTTCCCAGACCGGGGCATGAACCCGTGTCCCCTGCATCGGCAGGCGGACTCTCAACCACTACGCCACCAGGGAAGCCCTCTACTGTTTTAAACCACCCAATTTGTGCTAATGTGTTACAGCAGCTTCAGGGAAATACACCAGGTGGGCATTCCTCTGCGTTTTGAACTTGGGTAAAGAGTCACAGATATATACAGGTTTTCAGTTCCCTTCTCTTTTAAAAAGTTATTTCTGAATTAAATGACGAAAATTATAAGAATAAATAACAGCCCCATTTTACTACCATGTGCATAACTCCTTACAATAATCCTGCCAGTTGTGTTACAAAACTCATTTTAACACTAATCTCAGAGCAGTTAAATGACTCATCCTTGTTGAAACAGGGAGCCTGTAGGGACTCCACCCTTGACCTTCCTTTTCCCCTTCGTTATTCAATACACAATATGATTAGGACCCTGTGCTCATGATCACTCTGCTGACCTGGAGTTTACAGCCTAGCAGGGAAGATGAATATTAAGCAGCTAAATCCAATCTCACTTGAATTTTATAATTAAACAAGAGCAATAATACCTGTAACTTCTGCAAACTGATGCTGGCAGACGCTGATTACCATTAAGTATTTATCTATTTCATGTATAGAATTTACATCAAAGATAAGATCACTTTCTCTGGAAAGGAAGGAAGTCAAGGAAATGTAGGAGTTACAGGTGGCAGGAAAAGACAACTCATTGGCCATCCTCTGAACTGCTTTTCTGGAAGGTAGACAGGTCTGTGACAAACAGCAAACTCTGCTACAGTGGAAGGCATTGGATACATCCATATAGTACTCACAGAAAGCAAAGTGATCTTCCTGCACTTAAGACTTGGAGGCTGGTTTGCCTGCCATGTTAAACAGAAAGTTCTCAAGCAGAACACCTCCCAGTAAGCTTGTTAGCTGGGGGCCCGGGTCACATGGAGCACATCTGCCCACTTAGGCCCTTACTCTGCCATGCTTGCCCGGCTCTGCTCCTCTGCCCTCTGGAGATGTTGTGAAGTGACTATCCCTGAAGATCTTTTGGAAGAAAAGTAGCAAGCATCTGTCCTAGATGTCTGGGTCATACACCTGATGGAGGCACTGAGCTGGCACAGCTGATCTCTCCAGATCTATCGTGGCTCGATGCCACCCTTTTTAGCTCACTCAGCCACAACGAATCCCTTTAGATGGCCCGGAATACCAAAGAGGGATGCAGCAAAACGGCAGCATTTAGAAGATAAGAATCTCCTAAACTCAGGTTCCAATTCTAACTTTGCCCTTCTTTCATCATAACCTTGGCTTTCTCGTGTTTAAAAGAGATGATGATTTCTTCCCCCTACATATAAAGTGATATTATGTCAGTAAATTGTGTAACGTGGCGTCTGCTGAATGCTAAGTGCTAAGCGGCAGCTGCCGCTATTATTATATTCACCATTGTTATCAAATCCACCTTTGGAAATAAAAAAGCTACCTCACCTGTAAACTCTACCACATGGCTGAAACCATGCACACTTCCCTAGTCTGATGGAGCCAGGATCACAGGTCGGGTTCAAAGTGAAAAATTCACTCTTCATCTTGCAACCAGATATATACCTTTCGAAGTCTCTCTGAGCTAGTTTCTTTTCCGCTTTACCTCTCTGCACTGTTCTTTGGGATCCCTCTGTTTTGTATCAGAAGGAAACTTTGGAGTTGCATCTACCTGGGTAACCAGGTCAGAGCTAAGACCTTTCAGGTATGTCAATTTAAAGTGATGATGGTACAATAATAATAACTACACACCATTCCACATTTCACACGGGTCATATCTTTAATCCTTGCAACTGCCCCATGGATTAGTTGTTGTTATTATTATCCTTATTATTATTTCACAGATGAAGAAATATTCAGAGTAAGAGACCTGCCCAGAAGCACACAGTTATTAAAAGGAGTCAAACTTGGATCCTACACAGTCTGGCTCGAGAGACTTCCTTCAAATGGTCAGGCAAATTCCTAGGGATCCTGTGTCAGTATAATTAAGACTAGATGGACACAACATCACACACAGTGAAGATCTACCTGATTATACATTGAGGACAATCTTAAAGGCATAAAGAGATAAATATACATGGCGGACAGACAGAATCAGAACATTTTTTTCCCCTTTCTTGTCATGTCTCTAAGAAAATTGATACGCTGAACTTTGTAAAGACCTATGTCTCTAAGAGTTTTATTCTTTTAAAAAAGGGGAAAGTTTTTTGTCATTTCTTAAGCAACTACAGTGGTTCTGTTCTCCTGCTGGCCCTGGGAGTTCGGGCAAGGCTTCCCTGCCAGCTGGAGGGATGGATGGTTCTAACAAAAGACCTTTGGACACTGAGCTTAATGGTTTTTCCATTTAAGGGTTGGCATTCTACTGACTTCTTTCTTAGAGCCTTTGAGGACGAACGCTTTCTAATTTGACCTTTGGAATAGAAGTTTTAGATACTATTACAATTTAATTGCAAAATAATTTAAAAAGATATAGCATATTCTCCAAAAGATGGAGGAGAATCATTAGCCAAATAATGGTGTTTAAAAATCATCCTGTCACAGATGCTTCTTTTGTGTATGTATATTTGGAATATCTGAACTCGATAAGAATGTTGTAAATAGGTATCGGTACCGTTTGAGAAATCAATTATTTATATCTCCACACTCCATTTTATCCTTACATTACGAGGTAGTGAATATTGAATCAATTTATCTTCCCCAATTGTATCATACAGTGAAATGAATGGGTGCCTGCAATTAGGGAGGCCACAGAACACAGAAGAAAATTCGCATTTCAGAAATCCGTTTCCCTTGAGTACCTCCATGACTTCTCCACTCCCAAGTGCCCACTGGCACTTTTGCAATTTGGCCCATTGCACCTCATGCCCGAAGAAAGAGACATATGAGCTACTCTCTCACCAAAGAGTTTCCTTGCCAGTGATGTGAAATTCATTAGGGATGCTGGGTAGTGTCCTGAGGAAGGAGGAATCTCACCTCAATTGTCCCCAAAGTGGGGGACATTACATATGCCAAGACTGTTTAGAATTTAGAAATAGAAGGGGTAAAGAAGAGCCCACCATCACCCATCATCTAGATGCTAGGAAGCAAGCCTCCGGAGTAGGGAGCACAGAAGAAGAACAGGGGGAATCATGCCTAATTTCTGTAGTGAGTGCTGCTTTACCAAGCTGAGGGAACAGTCACATGTACTTTATTGACAGCCTACACCACCCCCCACCCCATTCTGACGCCTGGGCACAGAGGCATGCTGGTTCATAAACAAAGTGGAAAGAAAGGGACTCTGAGGAGATGTCAGAGCTCATACTTCAGGCCTAGAACAACCTGAGAAGCACTGAGGACAATGCCAAGCAGAAGAAGAACCTGATATAAGTTATTGAATAAATGAATGACTCTGTGTTCTGGTAGGATCTTCCTTACACCATCACTGGAGAAAATCTTTTAAATAAAATAATAAGATGAAATTTTTGCACATACCCTTACATATACTAACCGATATTTAACCAACTACATAGGGAATACTTTATTGGCTCTAATTTAAATTTTAAATGCAAAAATTGAAGCTTCTTTTAAGACAACAAAAAAAACTTATTATAACAATGAGTATGCATTACGAAGATGGTGGCTGTTATTAATTTCAGTTAATAGCTAGAATTATTATTATTATTATTATTATGAGCAGCTAATGTTAATAGAAAAAGGCACAGTTATGTTTAATGTATGGGTACTACAGTCTTGCGAGCAGGGTTCAAACCCTGGTTCTACCACTTACTAACTGTGTGATGCTGGGTAAAATACTTAACTTCTCTGAGCTTCATTCTCCTCATCTATTACGTGGGGATAATAAGATTTCTTATAAGTTTGTGTGGGGATTAGGAGAGTTAATACATGTAAACTGGTTATAATAATGCCTGGCACAAAGTAAGTGCTCACAACGTACTAGCTATTTCTGTTATGATGATGATGATGTGATAGTATTATTATTACTATTATTGTTGTTATTATTATTTTTACAATGTGGCAGGACTGTGATAAGTACATTCCATGTATTAGCTAACTGAATAACCCTATTAGCTCCATTTTACAGATGAGGAAAACAAATGGAAAAAGTAAATAACTTGCCTGTGGTTAAACAGCTGACATGACAGAGACTGGATTTGAACTCTGGGAATTTTGGAACCTGCAACTCAATCATTACAAGATTTTGCCTTTTCTACATTATCTAGTGAAGAGTGCAGACATTTATCCAATAAACACCATGGCTTTCATATCAATAATTCTTGTATATAATGACTGCTGTATGTCTCCTCAGTTTACTTCTCCTAAGGTTTAATAATCCTGGTCATATGCCTTTTTAAATTACCCTTCTCATAATTCTTATTAACATAAAAAAATCAATTTTTTAATTTTCTTGAAAAGCTGTCAAGTTTCCTTATTCCTTTTAACCGTCAAAGTCAAACTGCACATTCATTTTATACCATGTGTCTACTGTTACATCAATTTCTGATACAGTTTCTGCCTGCATGAGTGTCGGAAAAAAAGTTCAAATAAAAAATAGAATCATTTGAGTGAATTACTAAGGCCACTCACAGCATTTGAGGTTGGTATTTTATTGTTAGCCACAAGACTGACACCAGATTTTGTTCTCCTGGAAATATGCCCTTGCTGATCTGTGATGGTATTTACCATATAATTCAATTGCACTCCACAGAAATGGAGCTCATAATTTTTAAATACAGGAAACCATATGCAAAAGTGTGCTTTTTCTTGAGGCCAAGTCACTCTTAGTTCCCTAGGACCTATTTTCTTTCCTGAACATGATTAAAACTCTTGAAAAAGAGATGAGAAAAGTTTTGAGAGTTACCAAGATTATTCGTTATTTCAGGCAAACAGGAGGTGGTGATGAGGGGTGGAGATCACTTCTTGTCTTTTAGGTCTAAACTCAAAGATCCACCTCAGCAGAGCCACCACTTGGGGTAGCAGAGATTATGAAGGATAGTTCTGTCATCTGAGAGGTCTTCCTGATCACTCACTCCCAAGTTTCCTTCTAGTTCCCATCTACACAAACCAGTTGTATTTTCATTATACCATAACTTCTGTATTAAATGATTCTATATTTTTATGTGTTCTCTCATCTTCTATTTGGCTTCATTCTAGGATATAAGCTCCATGAAAGAACTTACTTGTCTTATCCATCGCTGTATAATTATGAGACAAAGCCAATCTCAATAAATAGTTATAGAACAGATGAATGTGTCCATCTCTATGATTAGATGGAGGAACAAGTAAGAACCTAGGGACTTTCAGGTCCCGGGCCAAGTAAGCTAAAATGTGAGGGCTGATTCAAGCAGGAGCTACTCAAGTTTAACCATCCAGGTACACAAAAAAGGGACTCTTTGTAAGAATCTCTAGATTCATGCCATGGCTCCTTTCAACTCTACAGGAAAAGGCAACTCGTCCTTATTGAATGCCCTCTGCGAGCCATGGCATTTACTTCATAAAAGCACCGGGTGAGGTGAGTCATAATCCTTTCATATAAGTGGAGGTGAAGCTCAAAAAGGTTAAGTAAGTGGCTCAAAGTGAGACAGCTGTGAAGTCATAAGCAGAGCCGGGATTTTAATCCAGTGATGTCTGCCACCAAAACTCTACTCTTTCTAGGTCATGACAGTGCTTCTAGGCTACTTCCTGCCTAAAAACTATTCTTTCAGTGAAAATACTGCTGGGTTTCCTCTGGGTTCAGGTCCTGTTTCCCATGGTAACGTCTCAATTCTGACTCATGTATCATCAGTATGATTCAGCCTTCAGTGAGATATTTTAATCAGATCACACATATTAATGGTATATCACACCTAGAAGGAAGCTTAGAAATGATGTAGCTGTTGAACCCTGACTCTGCAGATCAGAGAGAATGAAGTACAGGCAGGTAGCTGCCCTGCCCAAGGTGATACTCTCACCTACGCAAAAAAAAAAAATCAGAGAAGACAGCAGGGTCTGAGTTTCTTTCCTTACTGAGAGGTTAAACAGATTGCTCAAGTTGTAAACCATCTTTCCTACCTGGGTGGATATACCAGTGTACATTTGATAAAAGATATCTGAGAAATGGCTCCTAGAATTTAGCATGGGAGATTCCATAGTGGGCACAAAACCATAAACACACCAGAATGAAAACCAAAATATTTCCACATCAGTGTAAAGTCACTCTGTTCAGGGCAAAGTGTGGCCTGAAACGTAAATCGCGTAGTTGATAGCTTGATGCCCTTTCAGCACTCACAGACTACGCTCGTCATATTATCTTCTTTCCCTTTTGGACACAGTTTCTGTTCTTCAGGCATCAGAGGGTGCTTTGTGTTGACTCTGAGTATCGTTTCTACCACGTATTAGCTGTATGGCTTCAGGCAAAGACCTTAACCTCTCTGAAATTCAGTTTCCTCATCTGAAAAATGGGGTTAATTATATTTTCCCTACAGCGTTTCGAAGATCATACGTACAAGCTGGAGAAAGGTGAGAGAATCGGTCCAAGGTGTGTTAGGCCTGCCGAACTAAATGATTAAAATGCTTTCAAAACACTGAATGTGATAAAAAAAAAAAAGAGCACACACGCGTGCTCTTCTGGTCTGGCACAATTTCCACCTCTCTCTTTTGATATCTATCCCCCTCTTCCATCCACTCATGTTACCCACCTGGATTGAACATGAGTCTGAGTTTCTAACTCCTGAGGGAACAATAAAGAGTGTTGGCTGTTATTATCCCAATTTTCTAAATGCCTACAAGTAAACATTTCAGCAGGTGATGAGACGAATACAGATAATCTATATAATCTAAAATTTGAAATCACGGAACAATATTGTCTGTTCTCTGGCAAATATACACCCAGAAAACCAGGAAGGGTTATGATTAATAAAAGAGTATATTGACCTTTCCAGGGGAATTATGCATGGTTCCTTTATAACAAACACTGTAAAATGAAAAACAGACAAGAAAATTGCAGGGTTCAACCAACTAGAGAACGGATTCATCGTGAACATTCATTAGATGTCAACCTGGTGAATTAGGAACAGTACTAGTTAGCCTGCAGTGAACGATATTCAAAATGCCAGGAATGATTTTTTTTTTTTTTTTAAGTGCCAACTCTTTTGTAGTCTTGAGTTCAAATGCTGTCTTATAACATAGGACGCATGAGATTGGTTTCAGTTTTTCTAAGCACTGGATACATTTCAGCACAAATATTGATATTTTCAAGTAATCTAGAGAAAAATCTTTAAAAGTTTAGAAGCCTAAATCCTACAGAGAAAAATCACAATTATCTTCTAACTACTTCTTTTGGTTCCTACTCTTCCCTTTCATTCCTTCTGATCCTTAGACTCCCATGTAAACCTCCATGTTGTACCTCTGGCAGTAAAGAGGGGACACCAATGTGCAAACCATAGGTATGACGGGGGAAGGGTGACCCACAAGCCCTAATAATAGCATCTGGACTTCAGCTGACAGCTGTGACCTTCTTCAAGATGCAGTGTCTCTAAGCCCTCAACCGTTCTCGACTTTACAATTAGGAAACTGGATCCGTGGTCTTAGGGATCCCTTACCTAGCTCAGTAAATACATGGATCAGGGCAGGACACTCAACAGAAACACAAAATTGATTTCAGGTCACCCTTTAGCCCTAAGATTATGATCTCCCTTGAAAGCACTTCATACATATCAAGTTGCCTTTTGTCACCCCAGGGCTTTAGGATACACGCCTTCCTTTTCTTTTCTTTATTATGCATTAAAGAGCAGAGAGATAAAGAAAAGTAGCAGCATATCCTGGAAGCCACAGGGAATGAGCACTAAAAAGATTTCCAAAGTAGTGTTACTGGCTTTTGGTCCCCAAACTGAACCATGACACCAGGTCTCCTGTCTGCCCAGTGGTGTATCATGACTTCCTAGAGAAACGACCAGACCTTTCTGAGACTTAGGCTAATTCTTTGTAAGGGAGGCAGAACTCTTTATGAACTGTCTACTCCTCCTACCTGTTAAAAAAAAACACACATTCAATAGGAAGGTAGGAACCAGTTATGGGTATGCATTTTCAGCTCTTTATTGCCACTAGGAAACCATTTACTAAAAAGCTGCTCCATGGAAGACAGAGTAAAAGGGTTAATACAGTGTTCCCAGGCATCTTGCCCACTTCATACATATATCTTTAGGATACAGCCTTGATCTGATTTGCAGAACAGTATTATTGCTTACTCTTTTTTCCATTTTTTAAAAGTCTTTTAAAGTGTTTTATATTTGATTTGTTAATGATGATAAACTTAGAAGAGTGTTTTTCCCCCTACTTTTAAAAGGGGGTTTCAAATGAAAGTTACAGAAGACTAAAGAATACAAATGGTATTCCCTGAATTCAGCAAGTTTGAACTCACCGGAATTAAGATTAAAAGCACCTTTATTCCTTGTTTAGGTTTCTGGCAGAGATTTTATTTCAACTGATCTTATGGCATATTGGTTTCTTTTCATTCGAAGCCACGCACTCCATGTATAATTCTTTCTATTTCTCACTTTTCTACTCATTTGTGATTTTGGCAGGATCAAATTTAATGTGCCTCCTGTTTTCCAGAGCTCCTAGACAGTGGCATGTGCTCAGCTCGTATTTAAGTATAGATCAAAATATTTTTTTACTTTACCTGGGCTTGAAATTTTGAGAGAGAATTAAAATCAGCAAAGAGTTCACACTGACTAAAATTCATAAGGCAGGAACTCTAAAGAAGATTATTTAATTTTGTGTGATAAATAGCATCACCATTTACTTTCTCAGGAAATGAAATATATTATTACAAATATGAAAGTGGTACTTTTTTACTAATGCGAGAATAGAATTTTAAGCGCAAGGGTATACATAAGGTAGAGCAAGGACTACAAACATACTTGCCTATAGGGGTAAAAAATAAACATTAAATGAGTGAAATGGGCTGGGTTTAACTGCATATTACATATAAGATCAAAGTGGTGGAATAACATGTCTCATCAACAGGAGCTCAATGGCAGCCATGGTTGCTAGAAATTCTATGTCTTTAAGAGAAGCTTGAAATCCTGACTACTTTCTGGAGGAAAAAAACTTAAAAAAAAACCCAGAGTCTTTACTCTTAGGCCGAACACCAAACACAAAGCATATAAAAGAAAACATACTCACATCGAACACACAGAGGGTTGGAGGGTCCAGAGCCCTTTGGAGATTATAAATGTGTTTACTGGATGAATACAGCGGGTGTGAGAAATCAATTTCACAGAAGCTAACAGGCATAAATGATCTCTTACACTGAAAACATCCATGTAGTTAGGCACTAAATGTCTAACATTAGAAAAGACGTTAGTAGTAAGAACACGGTGCTTACTACAGCTTGAATTAAAATATTTAGAATCATTCTGCATCTGCACTTGGCCCTCACAATGTAGATTTTTTTGGCAAACAGTTTTCTCTTATTCTCATATAATACTCTCATATATAATACTCATACTACGATTCAGACATACTCACCAACATTTTTGCTTCTGCCATGTGTTGCCCACTACAGTTGGTGGGATTAAGACTGTCCCCATTTCTTTTACAGATGGCTAAGAAGCACATGAAAAGCTGTTCAGCATCACTAATTATTAGAGAAATGCAAATCAAAACTACAGTGAGGTATCACCTCACACTGGTTAGAATGGGCATCATCAGAAAATCTACAAACAACAAATGCTGGAGAGGGTGTGGAGAAAAGGGAAACCTCTTGCACTGTTGGTGGGAATGTAAATTGATACAGCCACTACGGAGAACAGTATGGAGGTTCCTTAAAAAACAGAAAATAGAATCACCATATGACCCAGCAATCCCACTACTGGGCATATACCCAGAGAAAACCATAATTCAAAAAGACAAATACACCTCAATGTTCACTTAGCCAGGTCATGGAAGCAACCTAAATGCCCATCAACAGATGAATGGATAAAGAAGATGTGATACATATATACAATGGGATATTACTCAGTCAAAAAAAGAAACGAAATTGGGTCATTTGTAGAGATGGTGATGGATCCAGAGATTGTCATACAGAGTGAAGTAAGTCAGAAAGAGAAAAACAAATATCGTATATTAACACATATAGGTGGAATCTAGAAAAATGGTACAGATGAACCAGTTTGCAAAGCAGAAATAGAGACACAGATGTAGAGAACAAACGTATAGACACCAAGGGGGGAAAGCGGGGGTGGGCGTTGTGGGGGTGGGATGAATTGGGAGATTGGGATTGACATATATACACTAATATGTGTAAACTGGATAACTAATAAGAACCTGCTGTATAAAAAATAAATAAAATAAAATTCAAAAATTCAAAAAAAAAAAGACTGTCCCCATTTCTTTAACAGTGGTATCAGTGAGTGTTTAATCTTAAAATAATAATGGTCAGCTGGCTCTTCAAATCAATGAATAAATTAATGAGTTTCTCATATCACTATTTAATTCTGGTATGGCCTATTGGGAGTAAAAATCGCAGTAATTTGAAGTAATATATTGCTAATCTACCTTATTAGTCATTAATCCTTATGAAGGCTTTTATAAATAGTTTAAGAATTTCCTCTCCTGATTTGAGGAGTTAACAATAAAACAAATAACTACCATAACTTACTGTGTGGTTTCTAGGTACTTCAAATACATAATCCTGGACCTTAAAAGACATATACAGAACATTCTATCCAACAATAGCTGATTACACATCCTTCTCAAGTATACATGGAACATCTTTTAGAATAGACCATATGTTAGGCCACAAAACAAGTCTTAGCAAATTCAGGAAGACAAATCATACCAAGTACCTTCTCTAACTATAATGACATGAAACTAGAAATCAAAAACAAGTGGAAAACTAGAAATTTATGAATACATGGAAATTAAACAACACTCCTCTGAACAACCAATGGATTAAATAAGAAATTAAAGGGGAAATAAAAACGTTTCTTGAGATAAGCAGAAAATGGAAATACAATATACTAGAACTTACAGGGTACAGCAAAAGTAGTTCTAAAAGAGATCTTCACAGCAATAAATGCCTGCATTAAGGAGGAAAAAGATCCTCCAAAACAACCCAACTCCATACCTTAATAAATTAGGAAAAAAAGAACAAGCTTAGTCCAAAGTTAGTAGAAGGGAGGGAATAATAAAGATTAGAGCAGAGATAAATTAAAAAGAAATGAAAAGATTAACCAGACTAAGAGTTGGTTCTATGAAAAATAAACAAAACTGATAAACCCTTAGGTAGATTAACCAAGAAAAAAAGAGAGAGGACCCAAATCAATAAAATTATAAATTAAAAAAAAAATTACAGCTGACAGCATAGAAATACAAAGAATCATAAGAAGTTACTGTGAACAACTATATGCCCAAAACATGGACAACCTAAGAGAAATGGAAAAATTCTTAGAAACCTATAACTTACCAATACTGAATTGCTAAGAAACAGAAAATCTGAATAAACCAAATACTAGTAAGGAGATTCAATCAGTAATCAAACATCTCCCAATGAAGAAAAGCTCATGACCAGATGGCTTCACCTGTGAATTTTACCAACCATTTAAAGAAGAATTAACACTAGTCTTTCGCAACCACTTCCAAAAAACTGAAGAAGAGGAAAGACTCCCAAACTGATTCTAGGAGGTCAGAATTATCCAGATACCAAAGTCACATAAGGGCACTAACAGAAAAGAAAATGACAGGCAATATCCCTGAAAATATAGATGCAAAAATTCTCAACAAAATACTAGCAAACTGAATTCAGCAGCACATTAAAGGGTCATTTGCAATGATCAAATGGGATTTATCCTCAGGATGCAAGGATAGTTAAATATATGTAAATCAATCAATGTAATACATCACATTAAAAGAATGGGAGAAAAGAATCATATGATGATCTTCATAGAGGCAGAAAAAAGTATGTGACAAAATTCAACATTCATTCATGATAAAAAACTCTTAACAACTTAGGCATAGAAGGAACATATCACAACATGATAAAGGCCATATATGACAAGCCCACAGTTCATATCATACTCAGTGATGAAAGGTTGAAAGCTTTTCCTCTAAGATCAGGAACAAGACAAGGTTGCCCACTTACACCACTCGTATTCAACACAGTACTTGAAGTCCTAGCTAGAGCAATTGGATAAGAAAAATAATTAAAGACATCCAAGTTGGAAAAGAAGGAGTAAAACTTCTCTATTTGCAGATAACATGATTTTATATATAGAAATTCCTACAGGCTCAATTAAAAAACTGTTAGAACTAATCAATGAATTCAGTAAAGTTACAGGATACAAAATTAACATACAAAAATCAGTAAAGATGAATTTTCTAATAAAGAAATAAAGAAACCAATCTCATTTATAATAGCATCAGAAACAATAAAATACTTAGGAATAAATGTAATCAAGGAGGTAAAAGATCTGTACTCTGAAAACTGCAAGATACTGATGAAAGAAATCAAAGAAGACACAAAAAAATGGAAAAGTATCCCATGTTCATAGATTGGAAGAATTAATATTGCCAAATGTCAATACTACTGGGACTTCCCTAGTGGCGCAGTTGTTAAGAATCCGCCTGCTAATGCAGGGGACACGGGCTCGATCCATGGTTTGGGAAGATCCCACATGCCTCGGAGCAACTAAGACCATGTGCCACAACTACTGAGCCAGTGCTCTAAAGCCCGCGTGCCACAACTAGTGAAGCCTGTGCACCTACAACCCAGGCTCCACAACAAGAGAAGCCACTGCAATGAGAAGCCTGCGCACCACAACAAAGAGTAGCCCCTGCCTGCCGCAACTAGAGAAAGCCCATGTGCAGCAATGAATACCCAATGCAGCCATAAATAAATATATAAATAAATTTATTTATAAATTTATTTATTTGTAAAAAAATGTCAGTACTACCAGAAACCATCTATAGATTCAGTGTAATGGCTACAAAGATTCCAATGTTTTTGTTTTTTACAAAAAAAGAAAAAACACTCCTAAAATTTATATGAAACCACAGAAGACAATGAAAAGTCAAATAAATCCTGAGAAAGAAGAATAAAGCTGGAAGCATCACACTTCCTGATTTCAAGCTATAATATAAAGCTATAGAAATTAAAACACCTTCAAGGTGGCGGAACAGTGAGATGTGGAGATCACCTTCCTCCCCACAAATACATCAGAAATACACGTACATGTGGAACAACTCCTACAGAACACCTACGGAATGCTGACAGAAGACCTCAGACCTCCCAAAAGGCAAGAAACTCCCCATGTACCTGGGTAGGGCAAAAGAAAAAGGAAAAAACAGAGACAAAAGAATAGGGATCGAACCTGCACCTCTGGGAGGGAGCTGTGAAGGAGGAAAAGTTTCCATACAGTAGGAAGCCCCTTCACTGGTGGAGATGGGGGGGGTTGGGGGGGGAGCTTCAGAGCCACAGAGGAGAGCTCAGCAACAGGGGTGCAGAGGGCAAAGCAGAGAGATCCCCGCACAGACGATCGGTGCCGAACAGCACTCACTAGCCGGAGAGGCTTGTCTGTTCACCCACCGGGATGGGTGGGGGCTGGGAGCTGAGGCTCAGGCTTCGGAGGTCGGATCCCAGGGAGAGGACTGGGGTTGGCTGCATAAACACAGCCTGAAGGGGGCTAGTGCACCACAGCTAGCCGGGAGGGAGTCCGGTAAAATCTCTGGAGCTGCAGAAGAGGCAAGAGACCATTGTTTCAGGGTGCACAAGGAGAGGGGATTCAGAGAACCGCCTCAACAAGCTCCAGAGACCGGCACGAGCCGCAGCTATCAGTGTGGACACCAGAGACGGGCATGAAACTTAAAGCTGCTGCTGCAGCCACCAAGGAGCCTGTGTGCAAACTCAGGTCACTATCCACATTTCCCCTCCAGGGAGCCTGTGCAGCCCGCCACTGCCAAGGTCCCGTGATCCAGGGACAACTTCCCCGGGAGAACACATGGCGCGCCTCAGGCTGTTGCAATGTCATGCTTGCCTCTGCCACTGCAGGCTCGCCCAACATCCCGTACCCCTTTCTCCCCACGGCCTGGTGAACCAGAGCCCCCTAATCAGCTGCTACTTTAACCCCGTCCTGTCTCACCGAAGAACAGATGCCCTCAGGCAACCTACACGCAGAGGCGGGGCCAAATCCAAAGCTGAATGCCAGGAGCTGTGCTAACAAAGAAGAGAAAGGGAAATCTCTCCCAGAAGCCTCAGGAGCAGCGGATTAAATCTCCACAATCAATTTGATGTACGCTGCATCTCTGGAATACCTGAATATAATATGAATCATCCCAAAATTGAGGCAGTGGACTTTGGGAGCAACTGTAGACTTGGGGTTTGCTTTCTGCATCTAATTTGTTATTTCTGGTTTTATGTTGATCTTAGTTTAGTATTTACAGTTTATTATCACTGGTACATTTATTCATTTGGTTGCTCTCTTTCTTCCTTTTTTTTTTAAATATATAGATATATGTCTATTTTTTTACCTTTTTCTCTTTTTGTGAGTGTGTATGTGTATACTTCTTTGTGTGATTTTGTCTGTATAGTTTGCTTTTACCATTTGACCTAGGGCCTGTCTGTCCATTTTTTTGTTTTATTTATTTTTAAATATAGGTTTTACTGCTTGTTACCATTGGTGGATTATTTTTTGGTTTGGTTGCTCCCTTCTTTTTTTTTCCTCTCTCTTTAATTACTTTTTAATTTTTAATAATTATTTTATTTATTTATTTATTTATTTATTTTCTCCCTTTTCTTCTAAGCCATGTGGCTGACAGGATCTTGGTGCTCCAGCCAGTTGTCAGCTTTGTGCTGCTGAGGTGGGAGAGCCGAGTTAAGGGCACTGATGCACCAGAGAACTCCCAGCTCCATGTAATACCAAACGGCAAAAGCTCTCCAGAGATCTCCATCTCAGTACGAAGACCCACCTCCACTCAACAACCAGCAAGCTACAGTGCTGGACATCCTATGCCAAACAACTAGCAAGACAGGAACACAACCCATTAGCAGAGAGGCTGCCTAAAATCATAATAGGGACACACACACACCAAAACACACCACTGGACGTGGTACTGGCCACCAGAAAGACAAAATCCAGCCTCATCCGCCAGAACACAGGCACTAGTCTCCTCCACCAGGAAGCCTACATAAACTACAGAACCAACCTTATCCACTGGGGGCAGACACCAAAAACAACAGGAACTATGAACCTGCAGCCTGCGAAAGGAGACCCCAAATGCAGTAAGTTAAGCAAAATGAGAAGACAGAGAAACACACAGCAGATGAAGGAGCAAGGCAAAAACCCACCAGACCAAAAAAATTAAGAGGAAATAGGCAGTCTACTTGAAAAAGAATTCTGAGTAATGATAGTAAAGATTATCCAAAATCTTGGAAATAGAATGGAGAAAACATAAGAAACGTTTAACAAGGACCCAGAAGAAATAAAGAGCAAACAAACAATGATGAACAACACAATAAATGAAATTAAAAATTCTCTAGAAGGAATCAACAGCAGAACAACTGAGGCAGAAGGATGGATAAGTGACCTGGAAGATAAAATAGTGGAAATACCTACCACAGAGCAGAATAAAGAAAAAAGAATGAAAAGAATTGAGGACAATCTCAGAGACCTCTGGGACAACATTAAACGCACCAACATTCGAATTATAGGGGTCCCAGAAGAAGAAGAGAAAAAGAAAGGGACTGAGAAAATATTTGAGGAGATTATAGTTGAAAACCTCCCTAATATGGGAAAGGAAATATTTAATCAAGTCCAGGAGGCACAGAGAGATTCATAGAGGATAAATCCAAGGAGAAACATGCCAAGACACATATTAATCAAGCTATCAAACATTAAGTACAAAGAAAAAATATTAAAAGCAGCAAGGTAAAAACAGCAAATAATATATAAGAGAATCCCCATAAGGTTAAAAGATGGTCATTCAGCAGATACTCTGCCAGACAGAAGGAAATGGCAGGACATATTTAAAGTGATGAAAGGGAAAAACCTACACCAAGATTACTCTACGCAGCAAGGATCTCATTCAGATTCAATAAACAGTATACTAATTAGTATATTAAACAGTATACTAATTAATAACCAACAGATCACTGAAGCAATCAAAGAGGAAATTAACAAATACCTAGAAACAAATGATAATGAAAACATGATGACCCAAAACCTATGGGATGCAGCAAAAGCAGTTCTAAGGGGAAGATTATAGCAATACAATCCTACCTCAAGAAACAAGTAACATCTTAAGTAAGCAACCTAACCTTACACCTAAAGCAATTGGAGAAATAAGAACAAAGAAACCCCCAAACTTAGCAGAAGGAAAGAAATCAGAGAGAGCAGATCAGAAATAAATGAAAGGGAAATGAGGACAACAATAGCAAAGATCAATTATGCTAAAAGATAGTTCTTTGAGAAGATTAACAAAATTGATAAACCATTAGCCAGACTCATTAAGACAAAAAGGGAGAAGACTTAAATCAATCGAATTAGAAATGAAAAAGGAGAAGTAACAACTGACACCGCAGAAATACAAAGGATCATGAGAGATTACGACAAGCAACTATATGCCAATAAAATGGACAACATTGAAGAAATGGACAAATTCTTAGGAAAGCACAACCTTCTGAGATTGACCCAGAAATAAATAGAAAATAGAAATAGTTTAATCACAAGCAATGAAATTGAGACTGTGATTAAAAATCTTCTAACCAACAAAAGCCCAGGACCAGATGTCTTCACAGGCGAATTCTATCAAACATTTAGAGAAGAGCTAATACCTATCCTTCTCAAACTCTTCCAGAATGTAGCAGTGGGAGGAACATTCCAAAACTCATTCTATGAGGCCACCATCACCCTGATACCAAAACCAGACAAAGATGTCACAAAAAAGAAAACTACAGGCCAATATCATTGATGAACACAGACTGAAAAATCCTCAACAAAATACTAGCAAACATAATCCAACAGCACATTAAAAGGATCATACACCATGATGAACTGGGGTTTATCCCAGGAATGCAAGGATTCTTCAATATACGCAAATCAATCAATGTGGTACACCATATTAACAAATTGTAGGAGAAAAACCATATGATCATCTCAACTGATGCAGAAAGCTTTTGACAAAATTCAACACCCATTTATGATAAAAACCCTCCAGAGAGTAGGCATAGAGGGAACTAACCTCAACATAATGAAGGCCATATATGACAAACCCACAGCAAACATCATTCCCAATGGTGAAAAACTGAAACCATTTCCATGAAGCTCAGGAAAAAGATACAGTTGCCTACTCTCACCGCTATTATTCAACATAGTTTTAGAAGCTTTATCCACAGCAATCAGAGAAGAAAAAGAAATAAAAGGAATCCAAATCGGAAAAGAAGAACTAAAGCTGTCACTCTTTGCAGATGACATGATACTATACATAGAGAATCCTAAAGATGCTACCAGAAAACTACTAGACCTAGTCAATGAATTTGGAAAAGTAGCAGGATACAAAATTAATGCACATAAATCTCTTGCATTCCTATATACTAACGATGAACAATCTGAAAGAGGAATTAAGGAAACACTCCCATTTACCATTGCCACAAAAAGAATAAAATACCTAGGAATAAACCTACTTAGGGAGACAAAAGACCTGTATGCAGAAAACTGTAAGACACTGATGAAAGAAATTAAAGATGATACAAACAGATGGAGAGATATACCACATTCTTGGATTGGAAGAATCAACATTGTGAAAATGACTATACCTACCCAAAGCAATCTACAGATTCAATGCAATCCCTATCAAACTAAGAATGGCATTTTTCACAGAACTAGAAAACAAATTTCACAATTTGTATGGAAACACAAAAGACTCCCAATAGCCAAAGCAATCCTGAGAAAGAAAAATCAAGCTGGAGGAATCAGGCTCCCTGACCTCAGACTATACTACAAAGCTACAGTAATCAAGACAGTATGGTACTGGCAGAAAAAAAGAAATATAGATCAATGGAACAGGATACAAAGCCCAGAGTTAAACCCACACACATATGGTCACCTTATTTTTGATAAAGGAGGCAAGAATACACAATGGAGAAAAGACAGCCTCCTCATTAAACCCACGCACATATGGTCACCTTATTTTTGATAAAGGAGGCAAGAATACACAATGGAGAAAAGACAGCCTCCTCAGTAAGTGGTGCTGGGAAAACTGGACAGCTATATGTAAAAGAATGAAATTAGAACACTCCCTAACACCATACACAAAAATAAACTCCAAATGGATTAAAGACTTAAATGTAAGGCCAAACACTATAAAACCCTCAGAGGAAAACATAGGCAGAACACTCTATGACATAAATAACAGCAAGGTCCTTTTTGACCCACCTCCTAGAGAAATGGAAATAAAAACAAAAATAAGCATATGGGACCTAATAAAACTTAAAAGCTTTTGCACCGCAAAGGAAACCATAAACAAGATGAAAAGACAACCCTCAGAATGGGAGAAAATATTTGCAAATGAAGAGGATTAATCTCCAAAATGACAAGTAGCTCATGCAGCTCAATATCAAAAAAACAAACAACCCAAGCCCCAAATGGGCAGAAGATCTAAATAGACATTTCTCCAAAGAAGATATACAGATTGCCAACAAACACCTGAAAGAATGCTCAACATCATTAATCATTAGGGAAATGCAAATCAAAACTACAGTGAGGTATGAACTCACACCAGTCAGAATGGCCATCATCAAGAAATCTACAAACAATAAATGCTGGAGAGCGTGTGGAGAAAAGGGAATCATCTTGCAGTGTTGGTGGGTATATAAATTGCTACAGCCACTATGGAGAACACTATGGAGGTTCCTTAAAAAACTAAAAATAGAACTACCATACGACCCAGCAATCCCACTACTGGGCATATACCCTGAGAAAACCATAATTCAAAAAGAGTCATGTGCCACAATGTTCACTGCAGCACTATTTACAGTAGCCAGGACATGGAAGCAACCTGAATGTCCATCAACAGAAGAATGGATAAAGAAGATGTGGCACATATATACAATGGAATATTAGCCATAAAAAGAAACGAAACTGAGTTATTTGTAGTGAGGTGGATGGACCTAGAGTCTGTCATACAGAGTAAAGTCAGTCAGAAAGAGAAAAACAAATACCGTATGCTAACACATATATATGGAATCTAAATAAAACAACAAAAGCTTCTGAAGAACCTAGTGGCAGGACAGGAATAAAGACACAGACGTAGAGAATGAACTTGAGGACACGGGGGGGGGAGGGTAAACTGCGATGAAGTGAGAGAGTGGGATAGACTTATATATACTAACAAATGTAAAATAGATAGCTAATGGGAAGCAGCCTCATAGCACAGGGAGATCAGCTCAGTGCTTTTTGACCAACTAGAGGGGTGGGATGGGGAGGGTGGGAGGGAGACACAAGAGGGAGGAGATACGGGGATATCTGTATATGTATAGCTGATTCACTGTGTTATAAAGCAGAAACTAACATACCATTGTAAAGCAATTATACTCTAATAAAGATGCTAAAAAAATTTAAAAAATAAATACCAAAACCCAAAATAAAACAGAAAAAAACCACTATGGTACTGGCATAAAAATAGACAAATACACCTATGGAGTAGAACTGAAAGCCAAGAAATAATCTCAAGCACAGAATCAACTGATATTTGTCAAAGAAGAAGAATACTCAATATAGAAAGGACAGCCGCTGGGAGTTCCCTGGTGGTCCAGTGGTTAAGAATCTGTCTTGCAGTGCAGGGGACGTTGGTTCACTCCCTGGTCAGGGAAGCAAGATCCCACATGCTGTGGAGGAACTAAGTCTATGCGCCACAAGGAAGAGCCCGCACGCCACAACAAAAGATCCCGTGTGCCAGAACAAAGACCGAACACAGCCATACATACATATGTAAATAAATAAATAAATAAATATTTTCTGAAAAAAGAAAAGACAGCCTCTTTAATGAATGGTGCTGGGGAAATTGGATATTCACATCTAAGAGAATGAAACTTGACCCTATATTACACCACTCACATAGATTAACTCAAAATGGATTAAAATCTCAGATATAAGACCTGAAACCATGAAACTCCCAGAAGTGCACCGTAATGTTCATTGCAGCATTATTTACAATAGCCAGGTCATGGAAGCAACGTAAATGTCCATCAACAGATGAATGGATAAAGAAGATGTGGTACATATATACAATGGAATATTAGCCATAAAAAGGAATGATACTGGGTCATTTGTAGAGACATGGGTGGACCTAGAGACTGTCATACAGAGTGAAGTAAGTCAGAAAGAGAAAAGCAAATATCGTATATTAACGCGTATATGTGGAATCTAGAAAAATGGTACAGATGAACCTGCTTGCAAGGCAGAAGCAGAGATGCAGACAAAGAGAACAAACGTATGGACACCAAGGGGAGAAGGAGGGGTGGTGGTGGGTTGAATTGTGAGATTGGGACCGACATACATACACTAATATATATAAAATAGATAACTAATGAGAACCTGCTGTATAGAACAGGGAACTCTACTTAATGCTCTGTGGTGACCTAAATGGGAAGGAAATCCAAAATAGAGGGCATATATGTATACATAGAGCTGATTCTGTTAGTACGGCAAAAACTAACACAACATTGTAAAGCAAACTATACCCCAATAAAAAAAAATAGGAGATTTAAAAAAAAAATTACCAATAAAGCTCTTGATATACATAAGAATAGAAACATAATGGGTTTGCTTTGCCAATAAATGTATGTTTTTGTTTTAAAAAAAAGAAACTCCCAGAAGAAAACATAAGGAAAAAGCTCCTTGACATACGTGTTAGTAATGATTTTTCAGGAAATTACAGCTAAAGCACAAGTGACAAAATAAAAAATAAACAAGCAAAACGATATCACACTAAAAACCTTCTGCACGACAAAAGAAACCATCAATAAAGTGAAAAGACAACCTATGGGACGGAAGAAAACATTTGCAGACCATATATCTGATAAGAGGTTAACATCCCCCCAAAATAAATAAAGAACTCATATAACTCTATAGCAAAACAAACAATCCAATTTAAAAATGGGCAAAGGACCTTAATACACATTTTTCCAAAGAAGACACACCAAAGGCCAATAGGTATATGAAAAGATGCTCAACATTACTAGTCATTATGGAAATGCAAATTAAAATATCACCTCATGTCTGTTAGAATGGCCATCATCAAAAAAGACAAGAGATAACAAATGTTGGCATAGATGTGGAGAAAAGAGAATCTTTGCACACTGTTGGTAGGAACGTAAACTGGTGCAGCCATTACGGGAAACAGTATGGACGCTCCTCAAATTAAAAATAGAACTACTATATGATCTAGAAATTTTACTTCTGGGAATATATCCAAAAGAAATGAAAACACTAACTCGAAGACATATCTGTACTCCCTTGTTCAGTGCACCATTATTTACCATAGCCAAGACATGGAAACAACCCAAGTGTCCATCAATGGATGAATGGATAAAGAAGTCATAGTACATATATATACAATGGAATATTATTCAGCCATAAAAAATGAGGAAATCCTACCATTGCTACAACATGGGTGAACCTTGAAGGCATTATGCTAAGTGAGATAAGTCAGACTGAAGAAGCAAATTACTGTATAATCTTAGATATGGAATCTAAAAAAAAAAAACAAAAAATACGTCATAGACAAAAACATCAGATTTGTGGTTACTAGAGGTGGGGGCAGGGATGGAGGGAGGGGGAGAACTGGAGGAAGGTGATCAACCGGTGCAAACTTTCAGTTAAAAGATAAATAAGTACTAGGGATGTCAGGTATAACATAATGAGTATAGTTAACATTGCCATATGCTACACAGGAAAGTTGTTAAGCAGGGTGACCCTCACATCACAAGAGAATTTTTTTTCTTTTCTTTTTTATTATATCTCTCCTAGATGATGGATGTTAACTAAACCTATTGTGGTAACCATTTCATAATATTATGTAAATCAAAGCACTATGCTGCATACCTTACATATATACAGTGATATATGTTAATTATTTCTTAATAAAACTGGAAAAATACATAATCCTCTTTAGTCCTCATTGCAAGGTATGTACTATTAAACTCACTCTTCTGAAGGGAACACTGAGGTTTTGAGGAAATTAAATGACTTATCCTAAGTTAGCCACATCTGCTAAGTGAAAGAGCTACCACATGAACTCTGATCAGTCTCATCCCAAAGTTTATACTCTTATAAACATCCCTTTTATTCCAACATAATTATTATTATTATTTTTTGCGGTACACGGGCCTCTCACTGTTGTGGCCTCTCCCGTTGCGGAGCACAGGCTCCAGACGCGCAGGCTTAGCGGCCGTGTGGCTCACGGGTCCAGCCGCTCCGCGGCATGTGGGATCTTCCCGGACCGGGGCACGAGCCCGTGTCCCCTGCATCGGCAGGCGGACTCTCAACCACTGCGCCACCAGGGAAGCCCCCATAATTATTTTTAAAATAGTAAAATTGATTTCTAATTAGTAACCAATTGCCAGAAACGAAAGCCATTAAATATCTGTCAAAGTCTCAAGTCATTTCAACATGTTGATGTCAATAAAATTATTACTCTACCTCCCTGCCCTCCCCCACAATAAAAATCAAACATGGCTGCCTTGCTTTCTGAAAATTCTTTCATTGTCAGTTATATTTAAAACTGACAATGTTGATCATTTAATCATCTGAAGTAAATAAATGCCACTATGGGGCATTAAGAGACTAACATAGTAAAGAACCTGAGTTGCAATTATAATTTGTATCTTAGCAACTAATAGCGAAAGTTGATTCTAGCACATCTATACGAGGCACCATTACAGCCTTGGGAATATTGCGACAGTCCTTAACAGTATAATGTTGTGAGTAATTTGCTTTTGCTACTATCATAGATAAATTATTTTGGACCTGCTTGGTCAAAGCCCTCAAGAATTCTCATTAAAAGTCAGCTATTATTGTATGTGTTGCTTTCTTCCCGTCTTTCACATTATACTGAACCCAACTGTATTGGTTATTCTATGCATTATAGTAAGCTGAAAAGAATCAGCATGATAAAAACAGCTTGCTTTAATAACTAGGGGAAAGGAGTTCAGCACTATAACAGTTCCATTTCCTGTCTGAAACAGCATTTATTAAATGTAGTCATGGTTAGAGTAAATTAAAATTTTTATAATGGATAGGAGTGAGAGCAATAGGGATTTTAAAGGGTGTTATATGCTGTAAACAGGGAAAAACAGTAGTGAAAGCTGAGTGGTCTTAGTCTGAGAGCTTAGGAGATTTTCAGGCACACTTTGCTTAATTTTTTAAGTTAAAATATATTAATCTACAATATTATGTTATTTTCAGGTGTACTACATAGTGATTTGACATTTGTATACATAAAGAAATGACAATATGTCGAGTATCTTCTGTCCTCATACAAAGTAATTACGATATTATTGAGCATATTCCTTATGCTGAATATTACGTCCCTGTGCTTATTTATTTTATAACTGGAGGTGTGTACCACTTAATTCCCTTTGCCTATTTCCTCCACCGCCACCCCACTACCCTCTGGTGACCACCCACTTGTTCTCTGTACATATGAGTCTGTTTTTGTTTTGTTTGTTTTTTACATTCCACATGTAAGCGAGATCATATGGTATTTGTCTTTCTCTTTCACTTTTGTCTTTTTCTTATTTCACTTAGCATAATACCTTTCAGATCATCCATATTGTTGCAAATGGCAAGATTTCATTTTTCTAATGCCTGAGTAATATTCCATTGTATATATACATACTATGTCTTCCTTATCCATTTACCTATCAGTGACAAATTGGCTTCTCAAAGATCATACTGGTGGCTCACATTGTGGGAACATAATTTAATTCATTTCGCTTAGAGGAATCCAATTCATCAAATTTAAAATCTTTAAAACAACTGTGTCATGGTTTTCTTTTATACATCCATGGAATATAGATGATACGAAGTATTTCTAGGATAGATTTTTCTTAAAACTAGAAGCTAGGTACCATCAGGAAAACCAAATACTATTGCATTAAGATATAAAGTCAGAGTAATAGGTTAAGTCGTTGAATGAGAAATATTTTAAGAGCTTTCATAGAAAAAAAGATACAATTATACAGCTAGGCATGTTTGGAAATATGCCAGTCATACTGCGAAGAGTTTATGTTGTGTAAAAGGACATATATTAGATCTGACTGCTTGCGGATGTCTGGGCAAGATTCCTCCCAAATAAACCAAGAGTTCATGACTCCTGTTTGTCCCATTGATATGCTGTGTGTCAGAAAGCCTGTAACTGGGGAATTGCAAAGCCCACTCTCCTGGTTACTTGTGAGGTGACTCAGTTTATAGGAACTAGGGAAGCTGACAGTAACCTCAGTAACCTGAACTATCAGTTGGTCTTCTGCCCCTTTGCTGCTGCTGGAAAGGGTCGGGTGCACCCAGCCAGGTGTCAGATGGATAACTGATGCCAGGCTCATTAGTTAAAGCACACCTTTACTCAGGCAAAGACTGATAAGCAGCTATACTCCCTGGTAAAGCCTCCAAACACAGTATTAGAAATATCAGTTGAAGATGTTTCCAGTGGTAACCATGAGTCACTACCTTCAGCCCCTCTTGACTAAATTTGGTCTCTACATCATCTGCCTAAAAGATCACATGAAAGGGCTACATCTACTTCCAGTTGGCAAACATGCATAACCTAGGTCTTTGAACCCTATGGGGTCAGCAAAATCTTATTAAATAAAACAGTGCAGTGGATGCCTACAGGTAATTCGTCATATATTTATTGAGCACTGACTCTCCAGCACAAAGCCTGAGCACTAGGGAATCAAAGATGAGGAAGGCAGTCCCTTCTCTCAAAGAGTAAAGTCTATCAAGTCTACTGAGGGGAGAGGGCATGTCCTATAAATGTGTGCCACAAATATGCTATGAGATAAGTGTGTACAAAATGCAAGCCACAAAGTAAAGCGGTTAGTTCTACCTAAAAGCAACACTTCAGTCAACAAATATTGGGACTTCCCTGGTGGCGCAGTGGTTAAGAATCCACCTGCCAATGCAGGGGACACGAGTTCGAGCCCTGGTCCAGGAAGATCCCACATGTCGTGGAGCAACTAAGCCCATGCACCACAACTACTGAGCTTGTGCTCTAGAGTCCGTGTGCCACAACTACTGAAGCCCACGCGCCTAGAGCCTATGCTCCACAACAAGAAATGCCACCGCAATAAGAAGCTCACGCATGGCAATGAAGAGTAGCCCCCACTTGCTGCAGCTAAAGAAAGAAAGCCCATGCACAGCAATGAAGACCCAACGCAGCCAAAAAAATAAAATAAATAAATAAGTAAATTTAAAAACAAATATCTGTTAACTGTCTTGTGTGGGTCAGGTCCAATGCTAGGCGTTGGTATCACAGCAGTGAATATAAAAGAAAAGGTTCTTGCTGTCATATAGTATAGTAAAGGAGACAATCAATAACTTAGTAAATAACAAAAAAAGGAGGTGATCACAGAGTGTGATAATAATTGCCATGGTGGACATTTTTTAAATGTTAAAGAGATTAAATGGTAGGAAATGGCTTTCTAGAGGGTCGTCAGAGATGGCGTGCTTCTGCAGGAACTTTTCATGCAAAAGAGTTTTATATGGGGAAGAGGGTGATGATAGGAGTAAAAGAGGAATGGGAGAAATGAGGTTTGAAAACAGATCTGTAAGAATGAACTGGCTGGAAATAAAAACACGAAGCAGTATTTGAACCCCAAAACAAGCTAAAGCAGGGCCCTAAAGGAGTCCACGTGAACTTTTAATTGTTATAGTCACTGTACAAAGCATATGGATCATATCATATGAGATTAGTGCTCTTAAGATGCAAAAGCAAACCATCACTTATGCCTGCTGGAAAGCCATCACTGTCCCACGGAGCACATGATGAACTTCACAAGCATAACCAGTCTTTTGCGAAGCTGAAATAGCTGTCTCTGCTTCTAAAGGATAAGGGCTGGTCAGTCCATGGTTCAATGGAACTTGACAAAAGAATCTTGGGAATCTTGCAAGAACAACAGGCTGTTTTGTAAACTGCCCCCCCCCACCCGCCAAAGCATCTTTTTCATGTTCTAGATGGTTAACGGAAATGAGAAAATAGTATTCAATAAACATCTTGAAGCCAAATGATGTTGCCTTGTAGTCTATGGTCACATCTTGGTTCCTGAACTCCTCTAACAGTCATCCCTCTTGGAGTCTTTACAAATGAAAGCAAAGAGATACCTGCTAGTCTAAAGGACTGAAGGTGCTGCCTCACCTCTTCCCCTTCTATGTCTAGTACACAAGAACAAAGTCCAGAGCTTCTTGAAAGCTTTCTAAAACTCAAAACATACAATGTATCAGTTTCTGTCTAAATGTTCTCAAGAGCTAATAGAGTGGACAGTAAGCATTATTTTTTAGTCAATGTGTAGAGAAAAGGAGTCCCTCCTTCACTTGATGTGCACAAGGAGAAAATGAGTGATTGGTTACTTTGAAGGTAGAGGAGAGAAAGGAGATACAGTAACTTAAGACTCATGTGGAAGAGAAATGAAGGAATTGCTGTGGGGATGGTATGTTGCTCAGGAAACAAGCTTGGCAGTGAAAATGGGGCCTGGGAGGTGATGCTGACTTATCTTTTCTGAATTAGCATAAGTCGTGGTCAAAAGCCTACTGAGCTGAGATGAAGTCTTCATCATGACGTAACACCAGAGCTTTGGTAACACCTAAACCTCAATGTCTACATGTCGTTCAGAAAGGAGGACACACTTTCTATCCACAGGTAAGGAAATCAGTGGTGTAGACTCACTGCAGCACGTTCTTAAAACATGTATTTCTCATTCAGTGACTTAACCTATTACTATGACTTTGTATTTTAATGCAATAGTATTATTTTCCTGATAGCACCTAGCTTCTAGTTTTAAGAAAATCCTGCAGGGCTTCCCTGGTGGTGTGGTGGCTGAGAGTCCGCCTGCCGATGCAGGGGACAGGGGTTTGTGCCCCGGTCCGGGAAGATCCCACATGCCGCGGGGCGGCTGGGCCCGTGAGCCATGGCCGTTGAGCCTGCACGTCCGGAGCCTGTGCTCCGCAACGGGAGAGGCCACAACAGTGAGAGGCCCGCGTACTGCAAAAAAAAAAAAAAAAATCCTGCAGCAGTCTCATCTTCACTCAGAATCACACATGCGTCACCGTTCTGAGGTCTTCCTCCAGTTTCCAGGTGTCCTCAAATAATTCTGCAGCAGTGTAGCATGGAAAATATCCAATCAACATGTTTCATTCACTGCTCTACCTACTTATAAGAGCAAAGTGAAAAATAAAACTTAAATGAGTTAATACTGTCATTGAATGAAAATGGTCCAGACTTTCAACTTGAACTAAACTTAAATAAGTCAGTACTACTATTGGGGAAAAAAAAAAACACCTGTGTCTTTAGATTTGTTCTTTTGCCTAGTAAAATATGCAAACTTCTGTCAACTTGAAAAAAAAATCTATATATAAAGCAAAACTTCCTTTGACTCTATACTCCTTTTAGCTATTTCTCTCTTTTTCTCTTCCCTTCCCTTGGTGCACCCTTGCTTCCCCTACTTATTTCCCATTCACTCGTCACCCCACTGCATCTGGATACTAACCTCAGCTCCACCTGAAATCAGTGGCAAAATCAACTCTCTATCGCCAAACCCACTAGGCATTTTTTAGTTCTTTTCCTGAGTTCTCATTTCTCTTGCTGCACAGAACATTTTCAGCCTCTCTCTGAAACTTCCTGCTCTCTGCCCTCTTCTAACTCCTAATCCTTCCTGGATTCTTTCAACTTCCCCTTCCCTTTAAACACTAGCGCTCCTCAAGGTGATCTTGGCCTGCTGTTCTCCTCTCTTTCTTTTTTAGGCAATCTGATTCACTCTCTTGATTTTAATTCTAACCTTTAAGCTCATGTCTACTTACTGTAAATCTTCATTCCTGTTTGATGTATTATCCTCATATATCCAACAGTCTGATTAGCACAGACATATATACTTGAATATCCTATGGGTAAAGTGACTTTACATCCTAGTTTTCCCTAGATAGTTGTGGTTTACATGTACTGTCCTGGCAAAATTATTAATAATGGCCTTTTTCACATTCATAAGTACCCAAGTTCAGATGATAAATCATAAGACTTGGTATGTCTTGTTTTGTTTTGTTTTTTTGCAGTACGCGGGCCTCTCACTGTTGCAGCCTCTCCCATTGCGGAGCACAGGCTCCGGACACGCAGGCTCAGCGGCGATGACTCACAGGCCCAGCCGCTCCGCGGCCCGTGGGATCCTCCCGGACCGGGGCACGAACCTGTGTCCCCTGCATCGGCAGGCGGACTCTCAACCACTGTGCCACCAAGGGAAGCCCAAGACTTGGTATGTCTTAAAATGAATTTGCCTTATCTTAATCTCCAACCCTAACCTGCTTCCAGACTCAGTCAGTGACACCCCACCATGCAAAACAAAACTCTCAAGTCATTCTGTACTCTTCACTCCCTCTCCCCACACTCACTCAAACCATCCACCAAACCCTGATGATTTTACCCCGTAAATATTTTGTATAATATGGCTCATCTAATACTTCTGCTTTTGTCTTAGGACAGACTCTCAACATTTCCTGCCTGGAATATTAAAAATGCTCTGGCATTCCAGCTCCCTAAATGTACACTCGAAAATGAAGCTAGAGTAATACACTTCTGAAATGCAAACCTGATTATATCATTCTGCTGCTTAAAATTACCTTGGAAATCATCACCCACCAAAAGACTAACTCATCATCTCAAATGAGGGCCCCCGTAACCTGGCCCTTACCTCTCCCTCTTACCTCTCTCCTGGCCTCCCATTCCCCAATTCATGTTTGACAGCCTTGATATCTGGAGTGTTTCCATGCTCCCTGCCTATCAGTGAAGAGTCAGGCTTTCTTGTCTTTGCAGCTCATTTTGCATGAAACGTCCTGCCAACACTGGGCCTCTTTAACTGTCAACCATCTGTCAAGACGAGGCTCAGTCACTGTCCCTCTTGGGGAGCCTCCTGGGCACTCCCAGAATAGGTTGTATGTTGCTCCTCCAGGCTTCCACAACATACTGTGCACACCACTGTGTTTTCATTCACCGTATAATTTCCTGGAATACTTTATTAATACCTTATGCCTTTCTCTCCCATTAGCGTGCAAGATCCCTCTTGGTCGCATTTATTCCTTTCAGACATTTCTTCTTTAGATCTTTTTCTGTTGTCTTTTTCCAACAAGGCATGTCCTGCTTTTAAAATTGGAAGGAAAATATTCCCTTATACTTTGTTTCGGTGAATCTTTTAAAAGAGCCATTGCTACTAATATTATCCTTATTAAAGAGAATGAAACTGAGGCACAGAAGAATAAAATGACTTGACAGAGTGGGGTGGCATATATGAGACAGAAGAGACAGCCATATAAACTGTGTGGGCAACTGCCCACCGTGCCACTCGCTTGTATAACTTCCCATTTACATTAAAGATGGGGCACCCAAATCTATCTTATTACTCAGCTTCAATTTTCACTAGCTTCACAAAAGGGAATATTTTTTCTGTATTTAAAGATATCTATTTTTCATACAACATGGTTGTAAACTCAAGCTAACTTCTTCATCTGATGCTAAGCCAAAGAAAGAACGGCATGCCTTTTTCCAACGTGGGCACCTAGACCCACAACTTCAGGGAATTTTGAGGGTAATTTTAAGTACTGTATATACATTTTGCTTTCAGTGCTGACTTTGAAAACAAATTCCTGGAAGATGTGTGAGACCCTACCATGCTCTATTCCAGAATACTCCTGCTTCTAGACACTACTGGTGCAGGAGAAGCAGTATTTTTCAAGCACAATGGCTTCTCACTCTGAATTTTTAATAGAAAAGCAAACCCCCCCTCCCAAAAAAAAAGGAAAACACACGGTCTACACTGGCTGTGTATGCATGGTCCGTGTTTCCGGGAGTAATCTGTCCTGTCTGGTAGCAGAGTCCCTTAGCCGTGCCTCAGGTGGTAAGAGAATCCCACGGAATGTTTTACCAACTAGTGAGTGCTGCTTTTAAACCTTTGCTATTCCCACTGCATCAGCTTTTCAAACAACAGTTCTTAACCACATGACACTTGAATTTTACATTCCTTTGCTGAGTCCAGTCTATTGATTATCTCCGGATCGCTTCTATTTGTTCGTTTTCCACCCTCCATAGGGCCAGTGTAGTGACACGTGTAATAGCTGTGCAGAAAGAAGTGGAAAAAAGGAGATAATGCTCTAAAAAATCGGCAGGTTTCAAGATTCTTTGTCTTTTATGGAGCCAGACTGGTGAGGGATTCTACAACACACTTCCTCTCTTGGGAAGAAGGAAGATGGTTGCCCAGGTTAAAGGATGGGGATGTACCTGGGAACAAAATGCAACAGTGCCTTATCCTAAAGGGTTGCCGAGTTCCAACAGCTGCCTACAAAACTAAATGGAAAGAGAGGGAAGAAAGGCCACTCTTTCCTTCTTCAGTGACAGGATATAATTAATCTAACCTTGAAAACAAGACATAACACAGGTGCTGAGGTCCAAGAAATGAGCTCCAGGGAGCACTACAGAGGCTAGCATTGACTGCTGGACACAGTCTGCTGCTCTTGCTGGTACTTTCAGTCTGCTGGTTGGGATGCTGGCTCTGCTCATGTTTTCTAAGGGTTGATACTACCAGCAAGAAGCATTTTACCTGCCACCCATTCTATCAGCTCATGTTGTTTTTAAAAGCACTGGTTCATAGTCTTTTTTCTTAAACATCTTTATTGGAGTATAATTGCTTTACAATGGTGTGTTAGTTTCTGCCGTATAACAGAGTGAGTCAGCTATACATATACATACATCCCCATATCTCCTCCCTCTTGCGGTTCATAGTCTTTCGTATTTAATGGGGCAAGATAATTTTTTTTTTTAAGAAGGGAGGTGTGTGAAACCAACATAGATATTTCTAAGTATTGGTGCTAAAAACTACCACCATTCTTACTACCATCTTCCACCATCCTCAATTCATACAAGAAATAATTTTTCAACATTAAAAATTAGAGGCAGGGTATAAAATCAGGACAAAAAAATGTTTTTTAAATTGTCTAAGCTCTGCCTTTTTAAAACAATATAGTTTGGGGAACCTGCATTTGAAGGTATACCCCCGAATATCTTCTTCACAAAACAATGACAGACATCAGACACCTCACAAGTAAAGATCCATTGATTTGGCTTAAGAAAGGAGCCCATTTTAGATCAGCTCAGTGCTTTGTGTCCACCTAGAGGGGTAGGCTAGGGAGAGTGGGAGGGAGACGCAAGAGGGAGGAGATATGGGGTTATATGTATATGTATAGTTGATTCACTTTGTTATACAGCAGAAACTAACACACCATTGTAAAGCAATTATACTTCCAATAAAGATGTTAAAAAAAAAAAAAAAGAAAGGAGCCCACTTTAACTGAAAATAACAATGTGGTGTAGTGAAAAGACATCAGGACTTGAAGTCAAAAGTCTGAGTTTTGATTCCGAGATCTGACACTTACTAGTGGCAGGGACTTGAGGAAGCTGCTTCTCATCTTGAGTTGCTCATTCCACAGTTGTACAATGGGGATGATTATGATGATAAATCATACCTCATGGGGCTTTTGTAATGACAAAAGTTAATCATAGATTTGAAAGTGCTTTCTAAACAGTAAAATAGTATAGACAATTTAGCTATCAATTATTTTTCCAAGGCATAACAGTGGTGGCTTACATTATCAAGGAGAAAGTGAAGCAAGCCATTGACGAAAGGACCAAGACATATTCTGTGGAGTGACAGTTTCCTTGGCTTTACCGTCTTCAGTGTCAAGACAAAACAGGGAAAATCATCAGGATTATTTTGGAGGCAACCAGAGGACAAGCTCCTCCACATTTATTTCCTTAGCTCTCTACAGCTGGCTAAACGAGACTGTGCCAGCAAACCAGTAAACACCGCACTGATTTTTTTTTTCTTATAAACACAATTTCAGCTAAAAGACATTTCATAGTTAATGAACTGAATACTGAGCCAATTAGCCAGATCACCTACTTGCTAGCTGTAGCAACATTGATTTTGTGGCAATATTAATTATCTAAAACAAGATTTCCTGCTTAACCTTCAGAACAAGCTTAAAATGCACTATTTTACATCACTGCCAAGGTTAAGAGGAAGATGTTTATGATGTGATGATAATTTATATACCTGGATTTACCGTTCATTTTAGAGGCATCAAGGCCACCTGGTCAAATGAAGGATACACGTGTGATGCTTAATTTCCAGTAGGAAACGGCAATGACACTCAAGGTGATAAATATGAAGGCTCCACAGATGTAATACATTCGTTCATCTCTAAGTGCCACTCTTTGCCCAAATTACCTACATTTCAGCGATTTAAAAACCTCAACTCATGTAACATTTGTACACAAATGTTTTCTAGCTTCAACATTTGGTTGGCAAACAGTAAATGACATCACACATCTACTGCTATGTAATGATATTTTAAGTTCTTCTTCCCTCTAACCAATTAAAGAGAAAAATGCAAAAATAATAAGAGTGAAAGCTATTTAATTTAAGAGCTTTTACTGAGTGTCTGCTGCCTGTGGAACACTGTGTTACATGCTGGGCTATCAGGATAGGGAAGCCACAGAGCTGCCACCAGTAAACTCACATTCAAGACTTTGCTCCTTATCATTATTAGGACGTTGGTCATAGAGCAAATCAGAGAAAGAAAGGGGATCAGAACCCAGTGTCTGGGACTCCAAGTTTGGCACTCTCAGGTAGGAGCATTTCTTCAATGGGCCTTGCATTTTCCACCATGAAGTATTCCATGGACTAATTATTATCTCTATTATCTGCCAACGGGACCACTAAATGAATATTTTAAAAAACAGCTCACTGGGCTTCCCTGGTGGCACAGTGGTTGAGAGTCCGCCTGCCGATGCAGGGGACACGGGTTCATGCCCTGGTCCGGGAAGATCCCACATGCCGCGGAGGGGCTGGGCCCGTGAGCCATGGTCACTGAGCCTGCGCGTCTGGAGCCTGTGCTCCGCAACGGGAGAGGCCGCAACAGTGAGAGGCCCGCGTACCGCAAAAAAAACAAAAAACAAAAAACAGCTCACTTACAAAAGGCAATAAACAGCACTCCTATAAACTTCATGGTTTTTTTTTTTTTAGAATACACTAACTAGGCCCTGATTAGCTGTGGCAAACAGTGGGTCTATTTTATAAACCAAGCACATGACAGCTGTTCATCAGGAGTGGTCATAACAGCCCTCTGATCAAAAAGTTACATGCACACCTGACAACAAAGGAAATAAAGTCTTTGGGAGATCTCCTCTCTCCTCCTGCAGAACAACATCTCTTCCCAAAGCAAAGCACGTTTATCTTTGTCTCTCAGGTTTTTTTTGCATGTAAAGTGTTGAAATGTCAAGGTTGCTATCCCTACTAGCATCTCTTTGGGACCTCTGCTTCCATGTAGAGTAACTTACTAGTCTGCTTATCCAACAAAAATGTACTGAACAAAGCAAGGCACTGGTAAACTGTCTAGTGGGGTTGATGAGCAATAGACAAACTGGTAGATACAATTATAGACTCTTATTAGGGAAAATGTAAAGAAAATCAACAGGATATTGAAAAGATAGGACTGAGGAAAGCCACTTTAGCCAGCATGGCAAAGGTAGTTGATATCAGGATTTTGCACCAAAAAACCAAAAATGACCCTTATTGTGACTGTGGACTTTAACTCTGATTTGGAAGAAGTGGTGACAAGACATACCTTGTACCATCTCATGGGGGGTTAGGAAGGTGAGGGGGAGTAAGATTTATTGCTACAGACAGGAGATAAAATTCTGGGAGGTTCTTACTTTCCATTGCCCAAATCCCTAACCTCATGAAATGTTTTCTCTTTTGCTGGTGGTTTGTCCTTTCCAGCACCCAGTATTGTTACTTTCTCCGTCTAGGGGCACAGTGCTATTGTTGAAAAAATAGGCACTAAATATTTGTTTTGATCAGGTTTAAATTTAACACATGCTTGTTTACTTCTTGGCTAATGAAGGAGGAATTACTGAAGAAGGAATGGGGTTTCTCCAGGTGGCACCTGCCTTATAAATCTAAGGGATGACCTCTGAGGGTACCTGTTTACTAGAGACAAAGACAGACAGAAAGACAGAGGACCTTCTACACATCTATTCACAGATATAAAAACTCTGTGTAACCTAATGACATTTAATGACATCTAATCATATTCAATTGACAATAATTTAAAATTATTAAGTGAAATTAAAAACACAAATGAGACTATTAGAGCAGAACCTCATCAGCCGTCAACGTCATGAAAACAAATAGCTTCACTTTTCTCCTCTACACCAGAAACTTTGCAGATATTTCCTAATTCTTCAAACAACCAAGTGAGGCAGGGAAACCAGAAAGAACATCAGCGGCATCAGGTGAGCTCTGTTCTCGAGCTACTATCATGACTTCCTTAGCAACTTCAATCTTATTCTCTCATCCTCTGAAGAAATTTGGTGTTGAAAAATAAGACTAGTGATACTGAAATCCTGAACTGCACTCAGTGAGGTCTCTTACTGGCCAAAGAACAAAGCACAACTTCACCTTTTCACCCACGGATGCAAGTGGAGGTTGGTTAACAATATGACATCCAGAAAAAAAAGAGTCTGGCTCTTTTATTAGTATCACACTCCAAACTCAGTTTGGAGTTTCTTGGCAAATTGTTTCCTCTGATGGAGATGCATTTTCACTGCAGTAGAAATAAAAGAGTGACAGTATGGTGTAGTGATGAATCAGGCAAGTATTGAAGTCAAATGACCTGGAATCTGCTCCTGGCCTTTCAACTTCCTAGTTGAGTGGACTTTGGCTAGTCATTTAACTTTTTCATACCTCTACTCCCTCCTTTGTAAAATGGGAATATCGAGAGTACCAGTGTCTAGACTTGAGACAGGATTAAAAGACAATTCATATTTGACTGCCTGGAACATGCAAATCAGGTAAGAATTGTTAGCTCCTGTTGTTATTATAGGTGGTTGGTTGGGGATGTGTGAACTGATGACTGGACTTACAGAAAGCTCCCACTGTACTGAACATGATGTAGATTTCAAGGCACTGAGCATGTTTTACAGAAGCACATATAAGAGAATTTTGCTAATCTTTAGCCAGTAAACAGATATACTTCAAGGTCTTGAGGTAAAATGCAGAATAAATAAATAATCTTCACTCTACTCACACCTTATCACCATCTTCTACTCTGCTGTATTCACCTCTTTCTGCTCTGTGTACTCCAGCCATACAGGTGGGTCTTCTTTGATTCCCCTAAATGTGCCACATTCTATTCTACCACAGTGCCTTTGCACATCCTGTATTTTCTGTCTGGAAAATGCTTCCTCTTGAGTCCTTACATATCCTTCAGATCTCAATTAGAGTCCCTTCCTCAGGGGAAATTACCATCTGTCTATGTTCTACGTCTATGTCAAAGTACCAAAACCATTTTTTTCCCATTCACCTCAGTGGATGATTACATACTTCTTGTGTAATTACGTGATGAACACCCCCTGCCCCCTGTTAGAATGTGAACTCTGGGTCCTGTTTTCTTTCCTTTCTCAGCAAAGAGTGGATACTCCGAAAAAATTCTGAACTAATGAACACCATATACAGCCTGTGTTTTCTCCTCTGCTGAAATGCCTTGCTCTTTTCTCCGCACCACTCCATTCTGCCTCTCCTTGAACAACAATCTAACCAACTACCTTATAAACAAACACCACTTTCAGGCCATCGCTCCATTCCCTCTCCGCTGCTGCTTATTCTGTCCTTTGTTCCTTAGAAATCAAGACTTCAACCTTCCTAATACTCACCACACTTGAGGTTACTTCTCCAGTATCTGTCTTCCCTGCTGGATGTAAGTTTCATATTTGTCTAGTGCATTGATGTGCTCCTGATCATCTAACACAGCACTTACTACCTAGTTGGTATTCGTTAAGTATTTATGGAAAGAAAGAAAAACAAACACACAAAGGAAATCGCCACACTGAATATTGATAACTCAATTTTTTGCAACACGTGTACTTGGATGATGTGGTGGTACTTCCCAAAGGTACTTAATTTTTCAAATATGCAGGAGGATTAATAATTTCCTAATAGTATAAATAATTACTTAGCAGAAATCTCAGGTTGTGATTACTGAGGTTGAATTATATGCAGGATCAATGGTTGTTTAGAGTATAATGAAGCTTAGTATCTTAGAGAGACCAATTGCTAACTGTTTTTGAAACCTTGGAACATCTTCCATGTTTAATGCTCAGTAAAATGTAAAAACGTGAATACAGTTGGATTTGGAGGGTGTACACCGACCAGTGAGAGGGCCAGACAAAACCACCCTAGAACCGGAGCGTTTGCAGATGAAGTACCGGAGCACTTGTAGACAAAGGAGATAAGAAAGCACAGCATTCATGTATCAATGTACATTCTGTACATGAACAGGTAAAGGCATGTTGATAAACATACAAATTATATTTCCGTGGCATATTTCATTCTCACAATTTTAAAATACTATCATTATGCTTCTTCTGAGGACACTGGTGTTGAGAGGAGTGTGGAAACTTTCTCAAGGTCACACAGCCTTTCGGTGGTAGATACAGAGAATGTCAGCTCCGAAGGCAACGTGGGGGTTGTAAGGTCTAAGCAAATTTAGGAGAAATCACTTATTATAAATTACGCTAGTGGAGATAAGAAAACTGACATTTCAAAATAAACGCTGGGTCAGTAGTATTCTCTGTTCTGAGAAAACCCACTAAGGACCGTTTAAGGTGTGCAAATATACACCAATTACCTCCACACAGTTTTTGGAAGGGTTAGAAGTGGAGATGCGCTGGCCAATGTTAAATGGTCTGGTTGCTTATTCAGTAGTTATCCTAGGACTTCGATGCCTTAGAGAAAATTATTTCTCTGTGGATTTAGAGTTTGCCTGGCCTGTAAGATAGTGATTGCTCGTAAGAAATTGCAAGCATTCTTCCTTGAGAGGTTGACGAAAACAAAACTAAGACTCTGAGGAGTAAGAAAAAAAATGAGTTCTTCCTCAAATTTGAGGAAACAGTAAATTAGGTTGTCAAGGCTTCAAATGTGATGTTATTTAAGATTACACAGCTCAGAATTTATCAATTTAAAATTTTATATAACACATCCAAAGGCAATATGCTTTGCTTACAGGAAAGTAAGATGGAGTCTACAGTTAATATGATATATGCATTATATTTCTTTGACCTTATGATGCTATTAATGGATACTTTTGATTTCAAAACTTGCTATAAAGCTACGGTAAACAACACAGTGTGGTACTGGATAAGAACAGACATATAGATCAATGGAGTAGAAATTAACTCTTATACTTAGAGTCAATTGATTTTTGACAAGAGTGCATGAACATTCAATGGAAAAAGAATCATTTCTTCATTAACGGTTCTGGGACAAACAGATATCCGCATGCAAAAGAATACATTTGAAAAAATTTAAAAAGAATGAAGTTGGATCCCAACTTCAACATACCCCAAAATTAACTCAAAATGGATCACAGGCCTAAACTCAAGAGCTAAAACTACAAAACAGTTTATTAGAAAATATAGGAGTAAATTTTTGTGACTCTGGATTAAGCAATGGTTTCTTAGATATGACATCAACAGCACATGTAACATTGTATATATGTGCCACATCTTCTTTATCCATTCATCTGTCGATGGACACCTGGGTTGCTTCCATGTCCTGGCTATTGTAAATAGAGCTGCAATGAACACTGTGATACATGACTCTTTTTGAATTATGGTTTTCTCAGGGTATAAGCCCAGTAGTGGGATTGCTGAGTCGTATGGTAGTTCCATTTTTAGTTTTTTGAGGACCCTCCATACTGTTCTCCATAGTGGCTGTATCAATTTACATTCCCACCAACAGTGCAAGAGGGTTCCCTTTTCTCCACACCCTCTCCAGCATTTATTGCCTGTAGATATTTTGATGATGGCCATTCTGACCGGTGTGATTGTGAATACTCTATGCTAACACATATATATGGAATCTAAAAAAAAAAAAAAGGTTCTGAAGAACCTAGGGGCAGGACAGGAATAAAGACGCAGCTGTAGAGAATGGACTTGAGGACATGGGGAGGGGGAAGGGTAAACTGGAACAAAGTGAGAGAGTGGCATGGATATATATACACTACCAAATGTAAAATAGATAGCTAGTGGGAAGCAGTCGCATAGCACAGGGAGATCAGCTTGGTGCTTTGTGTCCACTTAGAGGGGTGGGATAGGGAGGGTGGGAGGGAGGGAGACGCAAGAGGGAGGAGATATGGGGATGTACGTATATGCATAGCTGATTCACTCTGTTATACAGCAGTAAGTAACACACCACTGTAAAGCAATTATACTCCAATAAAGACGTTAAAACAACAAAAAAAGCACATGTAACAAAAGAAAAATTAGATAAATTGACTTCATCAAAATGAAAACCTTTGTAGTTGAAATGACGTCGTTAAGGAACTGAAAAGACAACATATAGAACTGGAGAAAGTATTTGCAAATCATGTATCTGATAAGGAACTTGTATCCAGTATATATAAAGTAATGTTACAGCACAATAATGGAAAGCCAAATAACCCAATTAAGAAATAGGCATGAGATTTGAATATATATATCTCCAAAGACAATATTACCAATAGTCAGTAAACACATAAAAAGTTGTTCAATATCATTAGCCCTTGGAGAAATGCAAATTAAAACCAGAGTAAGATATCACTTCACACCCACTATGACAGCTAAAATAAAAAAGACAGGCAATAACAAGTGCTGGTAAGGGTATGCAGAGATTGGGACCCTCGTACACTGTTAGTAGATTATAAAATGACAGCCAGTTTAGAAAATAGTTTGGCAGCTGCTCAAAATGTTAACATAAAGTTACCATTTGACCTAGCAATTCCACTCCTAGGAAGATACCTGAAAGAAATAAAAATGTGTCCACATTGAAAAACCTGTAAATCAATGTTTGCAGCAGCATTACTCAGAACAGCCAAAGAGTGGAAGCGACCCAAATGTCCAGCAACTGATGAATGGACAAACAAAATGGTATTTTTCCATACAATGGTCTACTATTTGGCCATATAAAGAAATGAAGTACTGTTACACACTACAACATAGATGAACCCTGCTAACATCATGCTAAGTGAAATAAGGCCACATACTGCATGATACCACTTATACGAAATGGCCAGAATGGGCAAATTCATAGAGACGGAAATTAGGTTACTGGTTGTCCAGTGCTGGGTGGAATGAAGAATGACTGTTAACGAGTACAGGGGTTCTTTTTAAGATGATGAAACTGCTCTGAAACTAGACAGTGGTGATGGTTATACAACTTTGTGAACAGGTTAAAAACTAACTAAGTTGTACATCTTAAACTGTTGAATTATATAGTATGTGACATATCTTAATAAAATTGTTACTGAAAAAAGATGGTACTGGAAGTCAGAGGCAACGCTTTAATGAATTTTGTTTTTAAGAGAGAAACACTGAAAAAAAAGTACTCAGGTCAGGGAAATAGACTATTTTAGAGGAAACAGTACCTCATAGGGTAGTAAAGGCCAAGGCACTTCTGTTTCTCTTATATTTTTACATGGGCTGATTCATATATTCATTCAGTTTAATTTATTCCACAAGGATTTATTCAGCACCTATTCATAAGTACCTGTCCTCTGGGTGGTAACGTTTGAATACAATAGGAGAAAGCAATCGCTGAACTTAAAATTAAGAAAATCCATTTGTTGACTCCCTCACATCCCCTAACCCCTATTAAATAAATCTGGGCTGCTTAAAAGATAGCCTATAAGGCATAATTAAACTAAACTTTATGAGGTCAAGCTAACAGACTGCTCACAGCACAAGACTGCATCGAATTTGGGGTGGGAGAGAAGTAAATGCTATGAAAAAAAAAATTGAAACGCTAAAGATATACAACAATGCAAATATTTCGCAGTAGATCAACACTGTAAACATCATTAGTGTGTACCCTAAATACACATATCAGGAATAGATTACTGACTGGCAGCACCATCCGTCAACGGTTTAGCGGCTAGTACAGAATTGCATCTCTGGTAAAATATCTAACAGAATAATTTAGCTCTTGGAAAAACAGACACACTCACACACACATGAACTCACACACACATGCACACACACCTTATCATGATGCTCCTGAGTCTGAGATTTAACCTCTGAACCCTAAAGCATTTGTTCTCTCCAGGGACCACATATTACAGCTGTGAAGTAAAAACCAGCCAGCGTGGTGCATAAAATACACGTCCACTAGGAGCCAACTGGCTTGTTCTGATTAGAGGCTACTCAGTGAAAGGTGCTGATTGGGAAGGCAGCAGAATCGGGCCCTTGATAGCACAGGGGCTTCTTTCTGCAGCCAGAAATGTCATAACACGAATCGTAACAATGCATGAGAGACCACAGTAGAACTGTTACAGACACAGGTTGGCCAGATATTCTAAATGTGATAATAGCTGGTTTCTAGGACTTTAGAGTGCCAGACAAAAAGGTCAAATTCAGGGAAGATGACCTAGAAAAAAAAGTCCAGAGAGAGGGTCTAGGGGCCAAAAAACAACTCAGAATCACTTCAAATCATTACACTATGGAGAAAGGGTCAATTCCACCTATTTTATACCGGGCTATTCCAAGAGATGGGCAGAAACGTGCTGGCAAAAAGAAAAGCTTACTCTGAACTTCTGCAGAGTACTATCTTTTTCCAGTATTTCATCAAATCATACTACACAAAGATTAAAACCCCTTTTATGCTCCCCAGAGGAAAATACAAAGCGTGACACAAAACTTGCCCAGATTATTCCACATTTAATCAAGGCTGTCCCTCTCAATACTTTGCTTCCTAATACAGTTCAGTTACAAAAGTACCTGACCTCGGTCTCGCTCCTAGGTGGTTTTATTTTTTCCTTGATGAAGGTGGTCAGGAAATTAAAGATCTACTAGTTTCCTACCGTGGCCATAAACAAGTTACCACAAATTTGGTGGCTTTAAACAAAAGATACCTATTCTCTCACATTTTGAAAGCTATTAATTAGTCTGAAATCAAGGTGTCGGCAGGGCTGTGTTCACTGCCAAGGCTCTAATCCTCCCTGGGCTCTTCCAGCTCACGATGGCTGTTGGCAATCGTTGGTGCCCCTTGGCTTCTTCTCTCCAACCTCTGCCTCCATGGTCACAGTGCCTTCTCCTCTGTGTGTCTCCTCTTTTGTCTCTTGAAAAGTCCTTGCCATGGAAGGCAGCTATGCTAACCACGATACCACCAACGCCTGGGCAAGGACCTTGCCATGGGATTTAGGGTCCAAATGCTTAACTCTGGATGATCTCAAGATCTTTAATTTAATTACATCTCTAAAGACCCGTTTTTCCAATTTGTTCCACAACTGTGTTTTCACTCATCATTCGTTGCCTCTTGGTATAATGCAATTTTCCAAAGCGTTTTCCATTTTTGCCAGCAAAGTCTTCCCAATGACAGGTTCTAGGTGGATGTATCTTGTACTAAATTATTATTCTAACCACTACAGGTGGTCAATTAGATTCTGAATTTGAACCATAATCTCTCACATAAAAACTCTTGGAAAAGAATGCGATACGATGAGAGTGTTCTCTAGGTCGACACCTTCTCCCATTCAAAAACTGCTGCCTCTTTCACCTAACTGGTGACACCTAACTGATGGTAGACCAAAACTTCAAACTTACAGCGCAGTGACGGCCAGATTTGATCCTCAGTGTCTAAAAACTAAACTTGCAAGACAACCAAACAAAATTATTTTAATATTTAGTGACTGAATTATTCCAACAATAAAACAAAAAGGGATGACATTTTAGTAACATTACTTTAAAAAAAAAGATACGAAGTGTTAATTGTTTTTAACTTGGTGATTTCTTTTAAAGCCCTGACTCATAAAGCCTGTATAAACACCTATCTGGTCCTGGTTGCCAATTTTAATGTGTACTGTATTCTTAAGAATGCACCTGAATTTTAAAAAATCCTCTATACTTCATTGACTTAGTCATGAGCTACTCTTTGTCAGACCGCAAACTGGACTGCAGGATGACTGAAGGAAATATACCTAATAAACGGATAGCTACAATTAACTAGCATCTGTACATTACAGGTTTTGTGGAAGAGACAGAAAAAAAAATACAAGTGAGAATAATGCTGTGTACTTGTGAATTTCAACTCTTTGTACCACATCTCACAACTGCCCACACCACTAAGAACCAACTGCACACCTATGTACTAACTAGTTCTGCATTATGAAATTTTCAACAGACACCAATTGTCACCATTGTTTTTAGTACTATGGTAAGTAGCAGACAATACCTACTAAAAACATTATTTCAGAAACTCAGCAAGTTTGGGTTTGAATTCTTCTAACTATTCAAATGAGAAAATTTTAATTCTTTCATGGAGGATCAAAGCCCTTCATTGATAAATGTTAGCAGCTTTGCAATTCAAATACTTCTTAGTTGATCAAGTTTTAATTCATCTAAATATTCACAAATTATTTATCCAAACAGTCGTCCACCAACATTTTATTGCTCAGAAACAAAAGTCTGCCTATTTAAGCAGCCGGCCTTCCTAATTAAAAATCAGTCAAGTCAGTCCTGAGTTTGGCCATCTATCAAACTCCCAGTTATTGCTCTGATTGCACATTTTATTCTTTGGCTATGAAAGATAAACTAACTAAACATTAAAAGCAATGAACATTTGAAATTTACTGTGAATAACTGCAATGATCAAGACTCAAAAACCAGGTTGCTGGGCTTCCCTGGTGGCGTAGTGGTTGAGAGTCCGCCTGCCGATGCGGGGGACATGGGTTCGTGCCCCGGTCCGGGAAGATCCCACATGTCGTGGAGCGGCTGGCCCCGTGAGCCATGGCCGCTGAGCCTGCACGTCCGGAGCCTGTGCTCCACAACGGGAGAGGCCACAACAGTGAGAGGCCCGCGTACCGCAACAACAACAACAACAAAAAAAAACCAGATTGACAAAAGCCCCAGTTGGAGTACAGTAAAACATTCTAAATTTAATATATTAATCTTTATTACCATCATCACCACAATTGTCAGAGGGTACCTAAGTTAAGGAGAACTCAGACAAGGCTTACTTTAGTACCCATAAGAAAGATCTTCTTCAACGATGTTATCTGATCAGCTACTGTTCATCAATGTGATATTTTCACCATAAAAATTGTTGACTGCACATAACTGATAAACCAAAATTAATCTCAGAATGGATTGGTTTATTGAGTTCTCTCTCTCTCTCTCTCTCTCTCTCTCTCTCTCTCTCTATATATATATATATATATATATAGAGAGAGAGAGAGAGAGAGAGAGAGAGAGAGAGAGAGGTCATAGAAGGCCAATATGGGGTGGTTTTTGCACCTAAGGTTCCCTTTCATTTATCATCTTCATCCTTCTTTTTTCTTCCTTTTCCTCTTCTATTCCCTTCTTCATAATACAAGCTCAGGAGGTACACATGCAGGGTTTGAATAGAGTGTACCAATCTAGTTTCTTTTCCCACCTCATGCGAGGTACCAACAGAGATCAGCATATCCATCGCTTCCTTCAAAAGAACACCACCTCGTCCACAGCCAAGACCATGCCAGTTTCCCTACAGCAGGCAGGCGACTTGATTTTGTTAAGTGATTTAATTTTACCGTAAGCAATTTGGAGGTACTTATGTATGAATTATAGTCATCCCCAGCAGGAGATGAGTAGTATTAAGTCTTCTGTTTTGAAGATCTGAACTGTTATAAAACAGCTGAACTTCTTCCAGGAAGAAGGCCCCAAACAATGTTTATGAAGCAATCAGTTTGACAGGCTAAAATCTGAGAGTTATTGGATTAGTCTCTTGGAAGCTCTTCTTAACAATCTACATTTAAAGTACATCTTTTTTCACAGGTGGGGGAGGAATAATACAGGAGTAAAAAGACTTATAATAACATGTCATTTACTGCCTGGGGATATAAAGTTTGCCAACTCACAGTTATTTATCATAAAATATCAATATTCAGAATGTTTTACAACCTACTAGCAATAAACTGGAAATTTGCATATTAACTTTTAGAGCAGAAATATTGTTATTAATTATTCTCATTATGGAACCTGAAACCAATTATATTAAAATTCGAGCCACAAATGTATGCATAATTGTGGTACACAACATTATGGTTTTAGATATTAGCAGCAAATCAACATTATGACAGCATCAGGAAGCCTATAACTAAAAAATTAAAAACAAACTAATGATGGATGTACTATATGAAAGGTTGTAAACACATTGAAAAATCCAAGTTTGTGTCTACAAAAGAAACATTTTATTAATCACCCAAATCTATAGTTTGAACATGAATTCCATGAGGAAAGTGTAGTTTCAGCTGTCATGAGGGAACTATGCATGTCAAATGCCATGTAATGAGCAACTGCTCAGAAGTCAGGTAGCCAGAGTCCTATGCTGGGTCCTCTCCCTTCCACTGCACCCTTGGTGAAAATCATCTCATTTCGCTAATCTGCAGATTCTTTACCTACGAAAGAAAAGTAATGCCTATACTTCCTTGGGTTATGTTGAGAACTAAATGGGATAACGCTTCCAAAATGCTTAGCCTCATCTCCGACTTAGAGTAATCAAATCACAATAAAAATTATAACAATAGCTAACAGTTATTAACCCCTAATGTGTGCCAGACAATGATCTAGGAATTTTAGGCAATATTAATTTATGTGATCTTCACAATAAAGGAGGTAGAGTTATTAACCCTATTTTATGGATAAAGAAACTGAGGCAGAGAGAAGAACCTTGTCCCAGGTCACAGGGTTACAGGATAAATTGAATTTCAACCCAGGGAACCTAACTCCAGGGCTTGTGCCCTTACCCCCTATACCTAAGTGTTTAATAAAGGTTAGTTATTATTCTTATTTTAAAAAGACAGAAAAAGGAGGGGAAAAGAGGGGAAGAGAAGAAAAGACAGAAGGAAAATACAGAAGCAGCTTTTTCATCATTTTCTCATGCTAGGAATTATTCTGGGCTTTTGTATATGCTTTATAATTTAATCTTCATAACACCCTAAGGGGGAAGTATGGTTATCCCAGGGCTCTGATGAGATGTCTCAGTTCTAGCAACATTATAAGACACATAAAGTGGAATGGAGCAATGGACAACATTCCATTCTATCTAAACTTAGGCAATATAGTATCTCACTTTCTCAAGCCCACGTTCACAAATTTTTAAAAGAGTGACTTGGGTATTTTATAAGCGTGTAAGTGTAGATTACAACTTACTTAAAAAAATCCACATCTGTATGTCAGTGAACAAAACTGCCTAATTGTGTAAGGTGATTCTCAAGCAGATTTGGATTGGGATGCTTGGCTGGGAAGTAGGTAGGTAGGGTGACAGAGCTGTAGCACTTCGTTCTGTATAGACACAGCCTCTGAAAAAATCCCCACCATGAAGCAGTGAAAGTAATGAACTGAAATTCCTTCTATTCCTGGCCTTATCTTCTGATTCAGGTACCTACGTAAGAGTTAAAGAACATTCAACTTGCTTTACCCCTTGTGAGAAGGGGAGGTTAAAGGAAAGCTATTCCTAAACACTTCATTGAAGCTATGTATACTCTCACGCCAGGTTTTCAGGATACAAGTAAACTTTGATGGCATATTTTAACATATGATGCCCCAACACATACCCTTATCTGCAAGTAGGATGGCAATTGTCTTCTACACAAACTCGAGGTGGAAATACTTGCATCTACCTCTGAAGCATTCCCAAAGGACTGCCAGAAAGTCCTTAAATGCAGTGGTTCAACTCATACCCCACACATGGCCTGATGACTTTAACATCCAATCCTTATAACTTATTCATTTATTCAACATTATTGCAAGTTTACTAAATGCCAGGCACTGGGTAGACCCTGGTAAATTAATCAATCAAGTTTGCTAGCCCAAGGTGAAACAGTAGGACTAGATGGTAGAAGGGGCATTGGTAGTCTACTATTAGAAACAGGCTAAATGACAGAAAGAGAAGTGATTGACCCTGGCTTAATATTGCAAGGGGACTGAAAACAAAATGTGCTCCAAATTACATTACAATACTCTATGCTCATGAAAATGTCCACACCTTATCAAGAGTGACTTCAATTATGCTATGCCTGTTTAATCAAGGAAAGTTTTCTGTCCTAAGAAAAGCGGGGGTTCTTAGAGGCATCATCTCCATTAATTAGATTTTTTGCTTATGTGAATTAATTCATTTTTTAAATGCTAAATATAAGAGATTATCAAATTCTGTCTACAAAAGCAGTATGAAAATATTTTTAAAATAAATCATAAATGATGTCTACCTTATCAAATTATCGTGTGGATAAAGTTACAGAAGGTATATAAATGAGATTTGAAGGTGTAACATGTTAGATAAAGACGAAGGGATTTTTTTTCTTATAAATCAAAGTGAGTCTAACGTAGACACAAATCAAGGTATGCTGGATAGGAGGTGAAGCTGCCATTCCTTGGTTCTCACTTATTAATTATGTAAATAACAAGTAATTCAGTAACTTCAATCTTCAATTTAATTTTTTTTTATTTTAAGATACAGGCCAGGAAACCTTTAAGGTCCGTTTCAGCCATAAAATCATATGATTAAAAATGAAGAAATATTCTTACTTGCATATTATAGTTCAGTAAGTATGGTCAAAAGGCAACATCTTTTTCCCTCAATGATTATGAAAATGCTTGGGAGAAAGCAATTACTCAGTAACATTTAAAAGATGTCATTGTCATGCTCCACCTTATATCAGTGAAGAAAAACATTTTATTCTAACCAATTAAAAATGATTTTTGAACAGAGGCAATGTCTTTTAATTTTTTTTTTAATTTAAAAAGGATAGAAAAGAAAGGTCTAGAAACTATATGTTAACGATCAAAATGCTAGACTCCGGAAAATGAGTAGAATAGAAAGGGTGCAGGTTTACCAAAAAAAATACATCCTCCCCCAAAATAACTTTATACATATATTTTCTTTGTTGTGTCACTGAATAGGCAATTAATAAAACAATTTGTTTATTCCTACATATAAATTATTCTAGACTCTGGAGATATAAGGATGGACAAGATAGCCTCACCTCTCTTACAACTTAGATTCTACCATAGAAGTCAAATAATGAGAAAAAAGAAATACACAAAATCATTCCAGATCATAGTGAGTCCTAATGATTGAAAACGATGTTGTTATGTAGAAAAGTAGAGGGCAACAAAAAGGTAGGCAGAAGACAGGAGAAGAAATGGAAGGAACTGCTTCTTAGGTTAGACATGGTGATATGGAAACTTTCTCTTAGGAGGTCACACCTAAATTGAGAACTAAGGATCATGGGAAGTGAGCGTGTGAAAGATCAGGAGAAAAGCAAATAAGGCAGAGGGAGTGAAAGTATCAAGGACTGGTGCAAAAGATAGTTTGTCATTTTTGAGAACTGAAAACAAGACCATGGTAATGAATTTGAGATTTAGTCTAAGTGCAGGAGAAGGCATAAAGCGGGAAAGTAGAATGGTCTCATTTACATGTTTAAAAGATGACTCTGGCTGTTTTATGATAAATGGTTAGGGAAGATCTAGACAAGATTCACAGAGACCAGGTACAAGCGGATGTTGTAGAAATTGTCCATCTTGATTTCAGCAAGGCATCTGGCAAAGATTCTCATTACTCTAAGAACAAGTAGGAGATACTGAGGTTCAAGTATAGTATGTATGGGTAAATATGTAGCTAATTGAACACGAGTAGGTGAAGGATATTGATTTATAAATTTAATCTCATTTTATTGGACATTCTCTACTGGCAGGCTGCCCTGTCCCGGTCAACATTTTGTATCAATTATTTGAATGGACACACGCTTATCACATTTTCTGCTGACACTGAAGTAAAAGGATCAATATGTCAGATTTTAAAAAAAGATTTAAAACAATTTCAACTGTGATGGAACAAAGGGTCACAACACAGAAGGTGAATTTAATAGGAGTAAATATAAAATTATGGATTTAGGTATTAAAATAACACAATTGGGTAGCTCTGGATTAATGGCCATTCATGAAAAATCAACCCTCTAATTTTATATGAAAAAAGTTGAAATATGAGACTGGGGTTTTAAAAGAAAGTGAATATCAATGTCAGCCTCATTCATCAAAAGAGAAGCCTACATCGTGGGATACTACTGTTCCCACTGTCCTCTGCAAAGTCAAGGCACACGCATAGAGTTGGGTACAGACATTTCTTTAGGGTCACAGTTTAATGGATAATTGAATAAAATTGTGTTGTGAAGAAGATGGTTGTGGACTGAGTATCTGGAGAAGAAAAGAATTCTGGGACAAGGGACATGAACATATTTTCACGTGTCTGAACCTAACCAGAACCATAGAGTAAGCACTGGGAGTGAAGGTGATAGAGATTTAGATACTTAGCCCAATTTTAAGGAAGAGATATTGTGCTTGATTTTGTGTTTTTGAACAAGTACAGCAATCACAGGTCAGGATGCTTTGTGATGAAAAGGTGAGCTCTCTATCTTCAGAATTTTTCAAGCTGAATGCTTATCAGCTGACGATTCTGAGGGTGGCAGGATGTTAGGCATAAGAAGTGGGATAAGCAGGGTGGATTCCAAGCTCAGGCACCTCAACCACAAAACGAGTGGTAGAGCTTTTACTTTGGCTAAACTATTCTATTTAAATGACTATCCCTGCATATGAGATTCCATCTTTCCAATATTTTTAGTAGTAGAAATGCCTGCACTTCTACAAAAGGAGAGCCTTAAAAGTTAGTAATTTGTTTTTTAAATGTCATAAATTAGAAAAGCAAAAGGTTGTTAATGCTATGTTAATCTCTTTTCTGTTCCTGTTATTGTTACCATTTTTAAAAGAATTTCCTACACTGTGAAATCCAAAAATCAATGAAGTACAAGAGTAACTGAATACAGAGATTTCCCTACTCTGAGAGTCTATGATTATTTTCTAAAATGAATCCAACAAAATCTATTTGTTAAAAATATAGATACCACATTTGTGTTAAACCAAAAGAAATAAACACTTTGGTTCTGTAGCACTCAATCAGACATATCCTCCTATTTTTCTGCTCACCTTAGATTATTTGGAAGACTACTGCAGAAGACATTCACAAAGAAAATAAGCCTAGTATCCCATATATACCCAATACTTAGAAAATTCATTTCTCAACTAATCAAAATGCCACCAAACAGCAATAAGAAATTAAGTACTGAATATTAGGTATATTTGATATTGAGTTTCTGGAGAGGATTTTGTTAATGAGAATATCCTACAGCGTTACTGCCAACAGACTTTGTAATTAGGAAAGCTTCGACATTCATGCACTGCTATATGAGTTGGGATTTTACACAAGGAAATATATAATCATAGGCAAATACATGAACCCTTAAAAATACAGCCGAACATCAATCCTTCAAGGTGTCTATACTCAAATGTGTACTCACTGCTCTTGCCTGTGGATTTTATTTTCAACTTGCGATCTCTAAATTCCACTATCTTTCACATGCTCATGAACTTTCATTAGCTGGTAATCCTAAAAGATGGCAATTTGATTTTTAAATGTTCTAAACCACAAATATAAAAGGTAATGCTTTGATTGCCTTTACTTTTTGTTTTTTGCAGTTGCTTTAAAATTTTTCCTTTTCCTTCAAATAAGAAAAAGTATTAGAGAATTATAGGATTAAGAGACTACCAAGCTTTTTTCTTTTCCAACTGTGAGCTTTATGGCTAAATCGCTTGTCACACGGACTATTAACTTACTGGTAATTCAACTGCTTGTTTATACATATTCGCTTTAAAATGTGTGTGTGTGTGTGTGTGTGTGTGTGTATGTGCGTGTAATTTGTTGTACATGTAAACTTATATGTGTATAAATTTGAGTGTATGTGAATTTATGTGTATAGAGCATCATATAACCAAATTATCATACAAACTATCTCAACCCTTATAAAAGCAGAAGAATACATCTTCCCATTCAGATTTACAGTTTACCCTACAATGAAAGATATTTTGCAAATATGAAAGAAGGGTAAAGAAGAGCAACATGACAAAGTAAAATCTGTTTCGTTTTTTAAGATAAACTGTTTTAAAGGCTGATTGGTACAAGGCACAAAAACTCAAAGTCACACTTGCAGCAGGATATAATTGCTACTTACAAGCAAACTGAAGCTTTGCTTCTCTGCTAACAATTGTTCCAAATGAGTTTGTTGCTCTGCACTGGTACGTTCCAGCGTCTTGGGTTTTATTGGGGTTATTGATCAACAAGCTGCCTTCAACAACACTGTAGCGGAAATCCATACCAATGTCAACATCTGTTCCATTTAACTTCCACCTATAGTATAAAAATGCCAGTAGATAAAGCCTTGTAATATTAATCAATAATTCTGAGTTGTCTAAAATACATAAAAACTATGAATCGCATGAAATATCATCTGTGACTGTTTTTTAACCATGGTAAAAAAAAAAAAAAAAAAATTAGAAAAGCTCTACCCAGCAATGGTGTCAACATAGATGCATACACATGCTTTAAAAGAGCATGTCCTTTTAAAGGAAACAAGATATTAAAATGTTAACACTTGTTTTTGTGACTACTTACAACAATGCTACAGACACTTCCTTTTCTTTTTTTTTTTTTTTTTTTTTTTTTGGAAATTTCCCATAGCATCTTGTACAACTTTCTTCAAATAGCACTCCTCAGTAAAAGTCCTTTTTCTGGTTTGCCATCATTCTTTAAACGGGTCTATACAGATGATAGAATACACCATTTTCCAGTAGATTGCTGAGTATTTGATGAAATTGCAGAGTTGCTTTGATTTGGTCCTTAATATGACTGAAATGGCTGACTACAAAGCAGAGAAATTCCATTGATCTAGAGTTATCTTAGGAACCAAACTAGCCTTCACCAGGGATCACTTTGAAGATCTCCTTAGCTACCAGCACTCAAACATCAATCAACCAGCCCAATAAACTGTAGATCAGGCCATTAGGTAACAGACGCAAAGAGGGTTTTCTTGCTTTTCTGTTTGTTTACTTGGATCATCTGTGTATCTGAGTATAGGGCCTGGCCCAATAAATTAGTTTTAGTGGGACTCACACATTTAAACAGAAAAGCTTTAGTAACAAGATCTCCTTTTTTTTTTTTTTTTTAAACAGGCAATAACATTCCAAAGAGACCTTATTTTAACCAAACTGCATTTCAGTAAGTTGTTTTAATACGTACAAACTTTTGAACTAATACAAAACAACGATTATCTTTTTTTCTCTTCCTTCCCCACAATCCTACATAAAGTATCAGGTAATGAATATAGCATAGTCGGAGTATCTGAATTATCAACTGTCTCCTAGTAGCGTTCACACTGGGAGGCCAAAAATAAGGCAACACTAGACCATAAAGGAAATTCATTGGAAGCAATAACGGGAGTAAAGAATGAGAAACAGTGATCTTATTTCCTTCAAACAGTAAAAAAAAAACACTCTTTAAATGTGTGCATGTATATACATACTCATTGTGTATCCTCGTATAACATTCGGGGGCACTAGGGCTGGTATGCATAATGTAAAAGCATTGAAATGAAAAAAATGAAGGCCAGTTATTTTCAAGATTTTGGATACTGGGTATCATGAGAAACATGTTTAAAGAATGAGTGCTTTCTTTCCACCAAGACGTCCGTCTCTCACACTTCAAAGTCAATCTTAAACTACACCTCTTCTCATGAAGTCTTCCTCAGTACTCCTAGTCAAGATAAATCAAAGCTTCCCCCAAGCTCCTACAGAATTCTCCTTACTTGTTTAGGTGGGAATTCTGCCTTCACCATAGATAATTTGCCTATATCACTTTCGTAGTCTCCCTTTGGTAACCTAGAACTTGACACTCAGTGTGCTCGTAAAGGCTTGTGGTATTTCACTAAATATTTTACTTCTTGGCTGGATATTTTAGCTTTGAGCATACACAATTTAAGAAGCATCCTAGCCCACCACAGCACAGCAGTGTACGTTTGCTCACGTCTATGTCTTTGAAAGGTGAAAACACGGAAACATGAGGCGTGGGAAAGGTGGGCCAGATCAGGAAATGGGACATAGCTCTTTAAGTGTTTTTATAAGAAGATGGGTATTAGAAACTGACATTGCTCTTAAGCTTGACAGTAATTCTCTCTGTGTTCTGACACAGACCAGAAAGTAATACGCAATAAAAAGAGAACGACTGGGTTACATCCTAGCAGGTCTATATGCTCATGAATCTCCAGGGCTGACTGCCTACCCTAGACATTTTTTTGAGTCAGCTGGTCACATCTCTGTCGTAACTCTCACTTCAAATGAGAGTCGAGCAATTTAATATGACAAGTGTAAGAACTCAAAGAGGAAATTGGAAACTAATGTGAGCTGCAAGCAGAGAGCGGAATGTAGGAATGGGATCACGTGAGCCTTTTTAGAAAAGTCTTCGTAGGGATAATGAGAACACCTCTGTGGGTTTGTCTTCACTCGTCATCTCAACCAGAATGCTCTGCAGAAAGTCCATTACTCTACTTTATTACCTGCTTTTACATACAAATAGCAAAGGAAAACGGAATATTTAGAAAATAAGGCGCTTGTTGTGAAACGCAGTTGAGTCTCCATTACACAGCACTATACCAAGTTTTATTGCAATGCAGTCACTGTTCATTCCAACTGAATGTGGACTGCGTTGAATTCCTTATCCTATACTGAAACAGTCTTGAAAATATTCACAATTCATTTTCAATGTTTGAGAAGTCTTTTAAGAACTGGTAATACAGAGGCGATGCTCATTTGACACAAAGAGATTTTCCCAAGGGCCAGGACATGGGTGAGTCTTGTAAGCTGATTTCTGAATTATTCAGGGAATCACAATCCCATTCTCTCCAGAGAGTGAGGCTGTGCACAACCAAATACTGACACTGTGAAGCTCTGTAAGGTACCATTTTTCAGACCTTGCTGGGAAGCTGTCTATAGCATGTGTTGTAGCAAAACCCTCTCTCTTTGTTCCCTGTTTCAGCTTGGCACCGAAGAAGGGGCAGGACCTTTCTGACCTGAAATTTGTTGTCTGCAAACCAAGCTGAATACAAACTTCACAGCAAAAGTATTTCCACCAAGTACTTGACCATTCTTTCCATCGGGAAGTGGAGGCTGACAGCCATAAGTAATGTCATATGTCCTTCCGGAACTTTAATACAAGGAAAGTGGGCACAAGTCAAAACTTCTTAAGTTTTTCTGGGTCTGGGTCAATCCTTACAAAATTCAGGGGCAGGAAACAATGAAAAGAGAAGGCTCCGTTCAGGGAATAAACACAAAGAAGAGAGGTCAGTCGGGGCATCTGAGGGAAAACCTAATGGCGAAGATCCCCATGAAGAACTCACCTTGAATTTCTCCTAGGGGTTCCTCCCCTCAAAGTCAGCCTGAAGACTGAAAAAGTTCAGCCAGAAAGATGTTTGAAAATACCTGATCTCTCCATTCTTTCTCTTGTTCTTTCCTTCTACAAAAGGGAGTTTTTAGCTCCCAGGTACCAATCAGCTATTTCGTCACAGAGAAACTACCAAAAGTATACAGTAAAGTGAAGTACACTGCAACCAACTGCTAGTGCATTTGATTAAAAGTTTTCTTCTCAGCTTTTCCTGGCAATCTTTAAAAACATAACAGGTTTCTGCTCCTCTGCTTGTTTTAAATAACAAAGCAAGCCCGTATATCTAGAAACACAATGTTACAAAAGCAATGCTAATTAAAGGTCAGAGTTTGGGGAAAAACAAAGCAGCCACCCACCAAATTCTGCTGCAAAATTTCTTCTCATTTATGGCTAACATCTGAACTTATACTTGGCCATGTATTAAAAACTGGGGCCATTTAACTCATCATTTATGTATGTAGGAACCTTTGCCTCTTGCATTTATTTATTTTACTACGTAAAGCATTTAAAAATGTTTGATTTAGCCTTGAATTCAACATATTATAGGGAGAATAGCTACGTATTCTGATTTATCCAGGACATTGCTGGGTTTACCCCTGTCCTCCTGGAATAATTATTAACAGTGGCCTTTTCCTCTCAGAAGTGTGCTGGTTTGGATGATAAATTACATGTTCACCCTAATTATATGGTCCATTAGAGAGTTCTTTTTGTTTTTCTTTCTGGAATGTACTTCTTTTTTTTGTCCCTATGACAAAAGGTCATTAGCCCTCCAAATTCACTTAAATATCTCCTTTCCTGTGAAACTTTCTCTGATACCTTCCCTCTCTGTCCTGAAGCAGACTTTCTTTCCTCCAGAATGCCCTAGAACTTGGACATCCTTTATTCACACTTCCAGCATAGCCCTGTACTTCCACCTCCAGGCACTGACCCCCAAAGCACACTATTTGAATATGTCGTGTATTAATCTTTGAATACCTCAAACCTAGGATGGAACATTGCAGCTGCTTTAATGTAGTGGTTTAAACATCTTTCCTAGAGGATGTATTTTTCAGAATCCTAATATATACCCTAGTTCAAAGCAGACCTACCATGATGGAATCTTGGTTAGAAACTCTGTAATAACTCACCCCAGGTAATTCCTGAGTCAACTCCCTGGACCCTGGAATTCACAGTTTGAAAAACACTGGGGGGGTCTGATGAATAATGCTATGTTTGATGAATGAATGGGCACACAAACTAAACTCTAAAACAATTTCCACTACGTTAATACTACCATCCTGTATGGGACGTCCCTTGCCCTCTGCCAATCTGAAAACTATCAATACCTACCTCAGTTCAAATTCCACTTCTGTGCCCCCCGGGTGACTCCAATTTCTTCCTCCCCTAAACTATGACACATGTGCCATATACTCTTTTGGTTTTTATATACTACTACATATTGGTTATTAGCTTAAGGTTTTCATCATTAAATCTGAATAGAGGTAAAATAATATTTATAATATGTATGTAAATTATATAAAGGATGCCGAGACAATAAAGATCTGTGTTTAAGAAAAGGAATATTATTACTCTTGAAGTCTCCTATTTCCATTTTGTTTCCAATCACTCTTATCTCAATGGTTAATTATAATCTTGAATTTTGGCTTTTTCATTCCTTTGATTTTATGATTTTATCATGTATGTTAGTATCCTTAAACAACTACTCCATCTTACTGCCTTTGAACTTAGTAAATACGGGATTATAAACTTTGCATTCTTCTATGACTTGCTTTGTCTACTCAAAGTTACGTTCCTGTGACCCATCATGTTTTTGTAGCTATAATTCATTCATTTTCACTGTTGCATGGGGTTACCGTGTATGAATATGCCAGGTTATATTTATGTATGTTATTTATATTACGTTAAATTTGCTCTTCTAAATTTCTGTCAATTTGGTGGGTTTGAAAGAGTGTGTCGTTTTAGTTTTAATTTGTATATTTTAATATACACTGATAATCTCTTTATATGATTAATGGATATTTGATATTCTTTTCTAAGAAGTATCTGATCAAGTCTTTTGGAAATGTTTTTATTAGGTTACTTGTTTTTTACTTTTTGATTTGTGGAAATTCTTTAAATAGTTTACATATTAATCCTTTGCAAATAATATGTATTAAACATATCTTCTCCCAGTTGGAAGCTTATAATTTTACCCATCCCAGTATATTCTGCTAAACAGAAATTCTTAATTTTAGTGAAGTTAAATATTTTCTTCTATGATTTGTGCTTATTTGTCATTATTGAAAAGTTTTTTCTTCCCTCCAAAGTCATAAATATGTATGCCTATTTCCTTTTAAAAGTTTTGTAAATTTCCCATGTTGGTCTTCTATTCACTTGGATTTGATCTTTGTGTACCCTGTGAGGTAGGGATCTAACTTTATTCCATTTTTTTTAAACACACGGATAATCCACTGGGCAGTATATATCTTCTCAATTTATTTCTAATATTGTCATGACTTTTAACTTTTCTTTTTTAATCTTCACCATACAGTATTGTTTTTATTATTTTTATTGTTTAGTGCAATTGATTTTTACGTGGAAATATTAACCTTTACCATTTGTGTTACTTATCATTCTTTCTTATATCTAAGACAGTATACCTGGGATCATTTTTATTCTGCTTAAAGTATATCTTTCAGCATTTTCTTTAGTAAGGATCTGCTGGAGTCAAACTTCAGTTGCTGTCTGTCTGAAAACACATTTACTTTCTTCTCCTTTTTAAAAAGTACTTCTGCCATACAAAAATTTGACAGCTAATTTCTCTCAGCATATTGAAGATTCTGTCTTCTGTCTTGATTTTTTTGTTGCTATCGAGAAGTCAGCTGTTGGTTTAATTGTCATCTCTTTGAAGGTTAGCTGTATTACAACTTTGGCCTACTTTTAATGATCATGTCTTAGGGTTGGTGTTTTGCTGTTTCTCCATGATAATTCTAGACAGGGCTTTACTTTTATTTGCACTGCTTGAAATTCACTGGGCTTACTTAGTCTGTGGCTTTGAATGTTTAATTAGCTTTGGGAAATTCTTAGCCTTTCTTTAAATATTGCCTCTGCCTCATTTTTTTTTTCCTTTCCTTATGGAACTCTGATTAGATATGTGTAAACGTTTTCTCTTAATCTCTTTTTTCTCTGTCTCTCACCTCTTTATCCATTTCTGCTGCTTTTAGACGATTGCTTCAGATATATCTTGCACTTTACTAATTCTCCTTTCAGCTGCATCTCATCTGTTATTAAAACCACTTAACACCAAGGTTTGAAACAGGCAATTACTTTTGCTTTTAAGTCCTCTGGGAGGCAAGGTTACTTCTCATTACATTCACTGTAAGAATGTAGCCCCTGGGTCCCGGGTCTATTCTGGAAGATGTTCACATGTTAGACTCTCCTTCTGGTGGAGTCTAGGCTTTGTCTTGTGACCCCAGTCCCCTGTGAAACTGCAAAATCCAAAGCTGCAGTTCACATAGTTCTTCAAGGTGAAAATTGCTTTCAGTGTTCAGTTTTCTTCTCTGGGTTCAAAACCCACTTACTAAGTATTTCTTTCTTTCCTGCCAGTTTACTGATGCATTTTTAAAAAGGTGTTTTTAAAAAAATATGTTGTTAAGTAATGTTAAGGCTTGCAGTGAGATAGTCAATCAGGATATTTAATTCCTGGTACTGCCAGAAACAGAAGCTGGGTACTAAACTTTTCATGAGCACGAGCCTATCTTGAGCATCTCAGGATATCCGATGATGCCTATCTAAAAGCTCTTTATGTAATCAGCACTCCATAAGTATTTGTTGTTTAATAACAGAAAGTATACGCGTGAGAACACATGCTTTTAAGTTAACAAACCTGATATGAGGTTTTGGATTCCCTTTAACTTCACAAGTGAGCTTCACTTTTTTCTCCTCAGAGTCCAAAGGGAACATTACATGACTTGGTTCTTGAATGAAAATTGGGCCATGCAGTGTGTAGTCATCTGAAATAAGAAGAGAAAATGTCCCAAAATGAACATCTTCCAAATAGGGACAATGACAGGAAATAACAACAAAATGAAAATAAAAGAGGTAAACTAACAAAAAAAATAGTAATACACAACAGATTCGTTCCAGCCTCTGGATGAAATTTCCCATTGAAGAATAATCTTTGGAATTATGAAGTGGAGATATGGACTCTCCTATTTCATACCGATGACTTATTTTTACCAACAACTTCCAGACACCGAACGGCTTGGCATTTCCCTCTTCTCTCCTCCACTTCTTATTGTTCCACCTGTCTTTATCCCGGCCTTTTACTTTGTTCACATTTTGGGCCTCCTACATGCCTTTCGTGCTGCTGTCATCCGGGAAGACTGTCTAATGTCACAAAGTTAGAATGTCTCTGCTCTGTAACGGGATACTATAGTTGGAAGCAAGCAATGATGATTTCTTAAATACAGTAATAAGGAGAAGCAGCAGTGTACTGCTGAGATATGTACAAAACTTTCTTAAATTGGATATGCAGGTAGATAAAGGATAACCTAGAGGTAATGACTCTCAAATTATGTGTGGTAAATTAACAGTTTGTTTTTTTTCAACCTGTTATGGACCCACAGATGGATACTTGTGTAAGTATCACACAGCTGAGATTGACTAAGCACATGAGTTCAGTAATAACCAGACTGGTCTCTACCAAGTTCAAAGAGGTATGAGTTTCTGAATTCCTTCTCTCAGTAACAGAAACTAAATGCATACAACTTATTTTGTCATGGAGCAGCAACAAAGCTCAAAGAATGGAACAATCCACAAACTAGATTTGAAGGAGCAGTGTAGAGTACATATGCTTCTATAGTAAACACATAATAAATATTGGTCAAAAGCCACCTCACCACCCATATCGTGAAGGTGGTTTTCATTCTTTACAATCTAGTCCCTTTTTTCCTAGAAGGCTTTTCTAGACCCTCAGGTCTTCCTTTAACCACATGATTCATAAATTATATCCATATTTCTCTGTGGACACATCTTTTTCTATTAAATGCATTTGTGCCTTTCTTTCCCCTTCTTTGGACTGTAAGCTCGAGAGCATGACTCTATCTTACCCGTTTTTGCATGTCTTGTAGTACTAACTACAGTAGCTTATACATCGACGACGGTCGATAAGGATTTGTTCTGTCTGAGGTATTTTTTCACTTTTTAATGTATTCAGTCAGCTGATTTAGGCACTGCTTAACCAATTTTGAGACAGAGGGCCAGCGTCTATGATGCAAAGTGATACTGAGCAGCACCCTGTAGCTGACAATCCATTTTCCCCTTAGATGGATTATTTTGATGGCTGTGAATTTTAACTGCTATCCTGGAAAACCTTCAAAACCAGCTTTCCGTTGATAGGTGATAGGATGAGACTGAACTCATTCAGGTGAATCAGGACTGAGGAAAAAGAAGAAAGCCGATTTGGGGATCTAGGTGAAACATGGTAAAGTAATTTAAGTTTTTTTTTTTTTTTTTTTTTACATCTTTATTGGAGTATAAGTGCGTTACAATGGTGTGTTAGGTTCTGCTTTATAACAAAGTGAATCAGTTATACATATACATATGTTCCCATATCTCTTCCCTCTTGCGTCTCCCTCCCTCCCACCCTCCCTATCCCACCCCTCCAGGACGTCACAAAGCACCACGGAGCTGATCCGGGCTTTAAAAACTCCGCATGTTGAGGTTGGGATAGAAGAAAAATTAAGGACACAAGAAAATCAAACAGAATTTTAGAGGAATGGGGACAGCCAATGACCTTGTTGAGAGAATAAGCAGGATATGGGTTCAGAAAGACTAGGAACTGAAATTCAACGCCTTGTGTCAGCTACTAACTCCATGACCTATGGAGAATCACCTAGTCTCTCTATGCTCCAATTTTCTCATCTATAAAATAACAGCGTTGGACTCACTCAGTGGTTCTACGTTGGTTAAGGGTGAAAAAGAAGCCATGAAAACTTTCCCATAAACGCACAGGCACATACACGTGATATTTGCATTCAAAGATGTCATGAATTATATTACCACCACCACCCTCTCTCCTCAGTCCATGTATAGAATCTCAGGCTAATGAGTGAGTTAAACAAAGAAAACAGGATTTACCAAAGAACACAGAATAAAAGCACGGAGTAGAAGTACACAAAAGTATTTTTTTAAACACTGGTCATTTAAAGCTAGATATTTCAAAATCTGCGTATTTACATTTCAGATTTTCAATGACAGTTATTTTCAAAACAAATTTAGATACTGGTCAACAGCTCAATTCAATCTTGAAGAATTAGGTGAATTTTTAGCATATTTAGTTAAGTGACAAACATTACTCATCAAGATCACTAACACAGCAGCAAGTTTGGTAGATTTTTCTTTAAGAGAGAAATATATTTCTATTGTTGTCTCAATTCCAAAATTATGTGTATATATATATATATATATATATATAATATCAATCATCTCAGTTCATTGGTGTTCTCTGATTTGAATTTCATACAGAAATACACAGTCTGTTACTAGTAATTCCAAATAAGAATAAAACATAATAATGATTATCCAGGATACAGCTGAGAGACTTTGGATTAACATCTGTACTATTTCTCAATGTATCCATGCCGTATTTAAATAACAAAAAGAATATTTTTTCTGTGTATTTTGTAACAAGAATTCATAATAATGATGCTTTGCATTTGCTATAATTGACACATTTCATCTGAAGTTTTTATTTTCTCTTGGTTAACCAAGCTCACTGCCTAGAAATTAACATTAGCATAAAGGGACCAGCATTTCAGTTCTCATCTAAGGAAATCCACAGCCTTTCAAGCATGAACTATTTGGTTTCACAAAGATGCAGGGAGAGATTTTAGAAAGTTGCTATCCAGGTGTAAAAAACAGATATCCTAACTTTAATACCTTTAAGACCAGGTTTACCAATATTTTAAGAAAAATGAGTTAAAGAGTTGCTTTATTTCCCCCAAACCTTGAGATGCCTGGGTTAAACAGCCCTGAGAGTGACATTCTCAAATGCAACATGGAGCATGACACCACTAAGTTTGTTCTATCCGTGTGTAGGAGCCACAGAGTGACTTTCAAGTGGCTTGAAGGTATACACAAAACACTTTGCATGTGCTATTTTCAAAGCTGAGAAAATTAACTTCACCCTTTCCTTTATCACAGTAAGTTGTCCTATGTAACTAGTGGAGTGGCCATGATTTTTCAGCCTGTGAGGTAAAGGAGCATCTCAGAAAGCAACAGAGGAAAGGATTAATAAGCCAATACACCTCAGTGTTGGTCTGTGGACCACCTGCATTGTAATTACGGCATGCTTATTTTTTTAAACCCCAGTCCAGACTGACTACACCAGAAAAATCTGGGGTCCATGAATCTGCCTTTTAACCTGGTTCTCTGAGGGATTCTTTTGTACACTGAAATTTGAGAAGTACTAACACAGACCCTTCTGATCCTAGCTCTCCACTTCCTAACAGCAGAACACCAGCCAACACTGGCTTTAGACCCACCCTTAGACTTTCTCTCTTAAGCAAAGTTTAACCAACAAATTCTTGTTTGAAAACATTTAGAGAAGGAATTTTAGCACATGTTTAGACTAATAGTTGAGAGGTAAGAAGCCAGGAACAGAAAACTATAAAACTGACCCACACAAAGAAAATGGGTGGACTTGTCAAACTCTGGGACTAAAGCTGTATAAAATAACCCTTAGAACACTCACAGTTGAACTCAAGAAGCTAATTGTGAGAACCCCCAGGGCTGCACCCCGTTGACAAAGAAGAGGCATCCTCAGGGAGACCCACTAGTCCACTTCCCTGAGGTAAAATCTTACCCTCACTTGATACACACAACATTCCTGCTATACCCACCCTTTATTTATATGTAATGAATCCCATCTTATTTAAATGACAGGCTGTTCAGATTGATGTTTTACTTTGGGATTACCAATAGGGTGAAAAGTCACGGTGGTGCTCCCCTGCCTTGGAGAAGTTAGGGGAATGGGCTCACATTGTCTTTAGGGATCTCTCAGGAAAGGAGAAGGCAAGGATCTTTCATGCTTCCGGGAAGTCTCAAAAATCATGGTTAAGAAGAAGGATGGGGGAAGCAGCCAGGTGGTCAGAAACCCAAATATAATCTCATAGATTCCAGACCACTGATCTCAGCCCCAGCTTGGGGGATTTAGTGCAAATGCCGATACTGGTACATCCTGATTTTCTGGATTCTCCCCTCCTTGACAACTAACTGCCAATCGGTCGCTAGGTTACCTCTAGCCCCACCACCCATGATCCCTAAACTCCATCCCACTGAAGCTCTCCAATTTTTATTCAGGGATAGTTTAAAAGAGAAGAGAGAAGATCTATGTTAAAGAAACCCTGCTTTCATGCTTCAATGAAGAGTGGGGAATGTTTGGATCTTCAGAAAAGAGTAGAGATTTCATGACCAGAAACTTATTTAGGTTAAAGATCAGGCTACTCTAAACCTTTCTCCCCTTTTGCTCAAATATTAATTTAAATAAATTTAATTTAAATATTAAATTTAAAAGTAAATAAAAAGTTAAATTAAATAACTTTTAATTTAAATATTAAAAGTTACTGAAAAACATTGCTCTCAACCAGCAATTCTCAAACTCCTTTTCCCATTTGATTCTTCTCTTTTTAGAATCTATTCTGGGGAGAGATAAAACCAATGTTTGCCAGCCAACTTCTTCCTTTATCCTCCTGCAAGCAGCCCAGAAATAAAATGTATTGCCAGGGCTACTCTTCAAAATTTTAGATTATTGAAAGAGATGCAGAGAATCACAGAATTTTAGATTAGAAGAGATTATGTATTCCTAAATGTATTTCCCCAGATCACAGACTAAAATTGTACTGCATCTGTAATAGAAAGAAAAATGATTTTCACCTAAGAATAAAATAATACTCTAAGAAAAACAGTAATAAAACAACATTGGACCACTAGATGTGAGTGAAATCACTGATGTCCCAAAGATGCAGATAAAATAAGTGATAGCTAGATGTCACATTCTATCTGCAGCTTTGGGACATCATTGATTTCACTCTCTATTTTATTCTTTGAATTAATTTGGCCCATTTCTGCATGTCCCCAAAGTTCTCTCCCAGGCAAGCAGGATGCTGCTCAGTTAGGCTACCAGAAGCCAGACTGGGCTAAGGAATTGCAATGGGTAGGGCCAGCATGAAGTTTTCTGAGACTGACCAGAGAAAAATAAGGCTGAATCTCAGGTGATAGGAGACTGAGGGAAGCAAGACAGAGGCCTGACTATCAGGTCAGCAAACTCTGGATTCCAAGTGAAAGGTCAGCAAAGGATAACATGCATAAAGGAGCAAGTGAGAGGGGAGGTACAGCTTACAGAAATCCACCGATGCTAAACATAGATTTTTTTTTTTTAACAGGGATCTGTGAACAGTCCTAAAAGGTAACTGAGATGGGAAGGAAAGTCATTTAGCAGCTGAGCCATATGAGACAGCAGGGATGAATTCAGGGTAAATATTTCATAGAAGATAACTTAATAAAAAAAATAGTCAAGCTATCTCCAAAATAATTATTCCTCAAAGTGTGGTCTAGTAACCTCATGCACCAATACCCCCTTACCTGGGGGTGCTTGATAAAAGGCAGATTTCTGAGCTCCTGCCAGACCGACCCAGCACCTCTGTTCATTACTGCGCATTCTGAAGCTGGAAAACTAGTACTTTCAATTACGAATTGAGCACAGATAACTTTCAGCCCTAGACCAATTAAGGACACCAATGAAGAAAAACAACCCTGCAGAGTTTTGTTCTGTGTGCTAGATTACTCCGTAGCTACCATGTGGGATGGGGTAAAAGGTCGTGTTTTGCAAGCATAGCCCTTTGGTCAATGTGCTTCTCTTCCGCTGGAAATATTTTTCATCTGTTGCAAACTCAGTGACACAACTCTGCTGGGAAAGGACAAAAATGCAGTACTATGATTTCATCCTAGAAAACTAAAAATACCGGATTCAATTCTACTTGTAATTGCTGTGGGGTTCCCAGGCGTCACACTTGAGGGTTGTTTAGGCCCTTCACCCTCACGGCAGGTAGAAAGTACTGCCATAGCAGCCAAGAATCTAGGACTATGATATACAGTCAATTTTCCTACAACATCAAATAGGTTGTTTGATTAAACATCTGGTCTTGGGCAGAAATGGCAACGATCTCATTTCGGGAAGCCAACTCTAAGAGACCTAATGCAGAACAACAAGGGCTTGAAATATAAGCTCAGAATATGAGCCATGGGTTTAGATGAGAGTTTTATCTGGGTCACATCTGGAGGGCAGGTGGACTGTTGCATTCGGCATGCACAGAAGCATCCTGACGCGAACCACAGAGGCTTTGCCATGTTGTGTCTTTTACTCTGCATCCTGCAGAGCCCTTGACCAATCCAGAGAGTAAATGCTGCGTGTGTGTGTTTGCGGGTGTGTGCGTGTGTCTGTGTGTGTAATCAGGGAGAACAACGCTGCCTTATTGGATTGCAGAGCAAAGCCATGCCACGGGGGACAAGGAACGGGTAGTCCCGCTAAGCTGGTTTGTTGGGTGTGCTCCAGCGTCATGGTCACATTCCGCTTTTTCAAGGGGGAAGCCCAAAGGGGAGAACCAGATGTTCCAAGAAGGGCACACAGAGGGCCCACTGTATCTGGCTGGCTGTGAGCCTTCTCCTCCAGCTTTTCTAATGATCATGGAAATTCGTTTTGGCTAAAAAACTGTAAGGTCAGCAGCATCTCCGTGGATCCAAATTACTCACAAAACGTATGGGCAATAACCTAAGGAAATTCAGAAACAAATGAAATACTGTAACAGTGATTTTCCAGAGTGTGAGAATTCCTTTAAAATTGAATAAAATTGAATCTACTGATCGTAGAAATGACTGGACAGCTGTCAAACAATCATTAAAAATACGATTTACTGTTGTTCGTCTTTATAAAATAAATAGCAGGGGATGTTCAAAGGCCCCACACAAGGGCTTATGTGTGAAATTAGCCTACACACAGCATTTTTATTGAATAATTATTCCATTTGGTTCTATTTGGTTGTTCAGTTGAATGGAGCAAAGGCAAAACAGATACTAGAGGAGACAGACATTCCTACTTAAAGGATAACACATTTCTTTCATCCGTTCTTGCTTCCACCTTCCTTATTTATTTATTTTTTTTTAAATATCTTTATTTTATTTTTTTTGGCTGCGTTGGGTCTTCACTGCTGCATGCGGGCTTTCTCTAGTTGTGGCCAGCAGGGGCTACCCTTCGTTGTGGTGCGCGGGCGTCCCATTGCGGTGGCTTCTCTTGCTGCAGAGCACGGGCTCTAAGCAAATAGGCTTCAGTAGTTGTTGTGTGTGGGCTCCGCAGTTGTGGCTCACGGGCTCTAGAGTGCAGCCTCAGTAGTTGTGGCACACGGGCTTAGGTGCTCCGCAGCATGTGGGAATCTTCCTGGACCAGGGCTCGAACCCATGTTCCCTGCATTGGCAGGTGGATTCTTAACCACTGCGCCATCAGGGAAGCCCCCACCTTCCTTATTTTAACTCCCTCAAATGAGCATTTTAAACAGCAAGGAACAAAGAAGTCTACTGACAGATGGTATATGTTTTGAAGGCAGAAAGTGAAAGAAAATCCAAACGAGAGGTGAACTCTTCTACTCTTTCTTTGTTCTCTGGTTAACAAAATGATGCCACTGCTATCACACATCATGTCACACATAACGAGGACCTAGTCGTACGTAATGCCAGAGCTTAGAAATGATGGGACGTGAGAAAGCATGAGGAGATAAAAGTGGCTCTGCTTAGAGAAATTCTATGTTGCTGGAGGAATGGTCTGTAGGAGTGGAAAAGAACAGCAAGGGGAGCTGTGTCAACACATCCTACTCTGACCTTGACCTCAAACTCTGACCCATTTCAGGGGCAATGGATTCATTACTCCTTTAAAAAAAAAAAAAACAACTGGGAATTTGGGGTTGGTAGATACAAACTATTACGTTTAGAGTGGATAAGCAACAAGGTCCTAGGGTATAGCACAGGGCACTATATCCAGTCTCCTGTGATAAACCGTAATGGAAACGAATATTAAAAAAAGGAACGTATACATATGTAAAAGTGAGCCACTGCTGTACAGCAGAGATGGACACAACATTATAAATCAACTACACTTCAATTAAAAAAAAAGTCATTGGGTGATTTTGGTGTGAAGCCTCAGGTATGAAAAGAAAGATGACTTTTCAACAAATGCAAACACTGTGCAGCTCAACTGGAGGCAAAAAATGACCTAAGTTGATATGAAGCTATATATAGCTTAGCATGAATCTTCACATTTTTTTGCTACAGAATTATAAATGTGTTTGATTATGGAGTGCTGACCCAGACTCAGCTGGGGATGTTACATAATACTGGGCATGTTCTGTGCACCATATTTCTTTTCTAAAATTAGAAGGATTCTTAATTATCAGACATTTTGACCCAGTTTCTGATCAGCATTCACAGGCCTATATACTATATGCCATTTCCAATGTTACATATAGAGGACATACAGTGTGCAAAGAAGACACCATCCTGCCCTCATGGCAACCACCCTGCCCTCATGGAGTGTTTATTCTAGAAGGACTGACAGACAATCAGATAAGTAGAGCTAACTTTATATTTTTAATTAATAGACTTCATTTTTAGAACAAATTGAGCAGAAAGTACATGTTCTCATATATTGTTTCTCCCCTGCTCACAGCTTCTCCTATTATTAACATCTGAGAGGGAGGTGCAAGAGGGAGGGGATATGGGGATATATGTATACATATAGCTGATTGACTTTGTTATACAGCAGAAACTAACACACCATTGTAAAGCAATTATACTCCAATAAAGATGTTAAAAAAAAATCTTGCTTTAGTGTGGCACATGTGTTGTAACAAATGAGCCAACTGATACATTATTATTAACTAAAGTTCACAGTGTACAATAGGGTCCACTCTTTGTGTTGTGTATAATTCTATGGATTTTGGCAAAGGTATCGACATAAGATGTCTGCACTATTACTCTATCACACAGTTTATTGTCCTAAAAACCTCTGTGCTCCACTACAGCTCTTTAATTTATATTCAAATATATTACTACTGACTCATGAGAACAAATAAGAGTATAAAACACATATGTATATAACTGATTGGTTTTGGCTAAAGAAGTCTAAATATCTGGTATATCTGGGTCGCTAATTCACTTACTATTGCCTCCCTAGTGACATGAGTATATAGTGAAAATCTATGGCTTTTGCCTGCTCAGAATCCATCTCTCCTCTCTAAGGTAAGAGCACTCTACCCTTTCTTTGGTGAACCACTTTCTGAAACTAGGTGGTCTGGATAGGCTAAAATCCTCTGTCCAAGTCAGGAGGAGGTAACCCAGGCCTGGCCAGTTAATATTCCATTTCCCTGACTAAATTATGGTTCCCATGCGTAATAATGCTATTCCAGAGCTTTTCATGAACTACTAGGGCAAAAATCCCTTTTAGAGCCTAGAACTGCTTGGTGGCAAGAAGCGTGGAGCTTCCAAAGGTCCCCACAAAGACAGCCTAAAAAAAATGAATGATGCCAAAAAACCAAGAATGAAGCTAAAACAAAACCGAAGGATGGAGGCTGACTGAGCTTTGATGATATTGAGATTTGGAGCCAGTTCTGTCCAAAGCAAGATTTATTCCTAAGATGCCCAGATATGTGAGCAAACGACTGCCTTTATTTAAGCCAATTTGAGTTGTTTTATCAGCTGCAGCTAAATGACCCCTAATTGAAACTGTATTCATAGAAAGTACATATCAGTTTATTCATGGGTTTAATTCATGTTATTGCTCTTCTTTCTATTTCCTTTTGACAATTGTCTACATGCACTTGTATGTAAAAATGCACACAAATAGGCTGTCGGCAGTCTGGCAGGCAAAGATTTCCTCTCTGTGGACCTAAAGTTCATTTTTATGCCTCCACCTTCACCTGGTCAGTCCTATGATCAACAGCACCCTAGAAGTCTTCTCCTTTGAACTGCGCCTCTTCTGATTTCTGGATATGTATGCTGAGCCCCAACAAAATATGTCTTTCCCATGCCCTTCCCCATCACAGGACACTATTTCTAATGGGAAAAAAAAAAAAAATATATATATATATATATATATATATATATATATAACTACATGTTAATCATTCCCCAAAGTCTTAGCTTCCAGCTGAAATTCATACACTTTAATGGGGGCCTTTTCAGAAGATCATTAACCTAAAACAGTGGTAACACTCCGAATGTGCTTTATATGCTTTGGGTGCAAAAAGATGCTCCTGGGACACTTAAAAATTAATATAGAACTACATTCTTCTCCCCAGATTCTGATTAGATAGATTTGAAGGTGGGGCACAGGTATATGCATCTGAATCCTGCATGTCAGGTTATTCAGATGCATGTGTTCTACAATCACGAGTCACTATTTAAGAAAGAAAAACTGGGGGCACACCAGCAATCCTAGCAGACTGTTTCAAGCACCAGGTGGCTGCTACAGCTGGTAACCAACGAAAGAGAGCTCTTTCATTTGTGTAGCTCTCAAATCAAATGCTGGAAATGCCTCTCTTTTATGCCCTGGGTGAATGGAGGATCTCCCAACCTACATGCTAACAGGAATAAATTCTTCGGTGCAATAGGAGGTGTCAGTGATTGTACCAGACCTGCTTTGGCCCCTGATGCTTTCCTTATCATGTATTAAGAATATTATCATCCAGATTTGTCCAAGCTTCTGCTGTTTCCCCAGCTCTCTCTCCAAGCCTCCCACAGCCAAAGTACCCTCCTTCTCAATGAAAAAAAAAACTACAGCCAAAGGGTTGAGGTTGTCTTTTCTGCCCTCAGTCATAATTTCACACTTCCTTGGAGACCATCTGCTTTAAGCCCTTCCGGGGTGAACTGCTGGTGTTATTATCTCCTCAATGACACCCTAAGCTCCCCACTACATTCCCTGACATTAAGATACCTAACACAGAACGCCTGCAGGCAGTACTCTCATGTTACATGCACCCATGCACCGTGGCTTTTCAAGGAGTATTAATGAACCTTTGCACCTGTCTCTTCAGCAGCTGAGGTACCCCATGTCTGTCTTTCCTTAAATGTTTCAGGTTTTCAATTTGGCACACAGTGACTGCGTCAGTATATATATATACACACACACGTACATACGCTGGGAAGCGTGAAAGGGAGCAATCTGAGACCTGTTCAAGCAAAAGTCTAACTATATTTCAAAAGGAAAGATCCACTAAAGCTGAATTTCATATGCTTCTCTTTCTGGTGTGTAGGTACTTTAGTGATTTTGCATATCGTTGCTTAGGAAACAAGGCTGTCATTGTGTCCCTGATGAAGTTGGGGAGGAGAAAAATAATAAGATTTAGTTCATGGCAGGCAGTGGGCTCCAGGCATGAGCCTTCCTGGTTGGACATGGATATGTTAATTGAAAGTTGGTAAGGAAACCCAAATCAGACTTAGGTTTTACCTCCCTCACTGACTGAATCCAGAAGTCCTGCTAGAGAAGGATAAACACAACTGCAACCGCTCAATTTAGGCAGAGATGTGCTCCGCTTCGGCAAAAAGATGCTTAGGAAATCACAAGTCAAATTCTACCTCCCCTTCTTCAAAAGGTAACACGTGTGCCTCCTATTTAGAGGCACGCTGAATAATGAAAATACCAACTCTCCATCATAATAAGGCCGGGCTCTGTGCTGAATACAAATACTAAGTAGGCCTTGTCTCAGGCTACAACAACCCTACTGACAGGTTCTATGCTTCTCCTCACTTGCTGACGGACAGAGAGGCCTGGAGATAACCCACCCTTATAATGGGTGTCAAAACAGGGCTCTGAACCTGGTTTCTTCTTCTTAGAGCCCAGTACTCAGCGGCGCTAGGATATACAGTGGCAACTGCCCTCTGTATGTTACCCCCAACAAACAACAAAGGAGATTCTGATACATTGAGTAAGAATAAGTATCATTAAATGTGAGTGGTTTCAGACTTTTAATCCAACTCCTTTTTCGAGGCAAGGAAACAAAGGTTTTCAGAGGTTAAGTGGGCACACAGACACTCAGTGATGGAGCTCGAACCAGAATCCTGATTCTCTGATTACTAGTGGAATTTTTCTGTAGTACCATAGGTTCCCTCCAGTTTACTATTTGGATAACAGTAGAATTAGTCCACTTTTACCTAGAAATATAGTGGAGAAAAATGACCAAGTCATCCCTTAGGGAAGGGGATAATCTATTTTGTCAATATTTATGTCTTGAAACTTCAGTAGAAAATAAGTGAAAGCCTGTTTCTTTTCAATAGAGAGCAGAAAGGATAAATGCATTCATCATATGCTATACTTGTTACTAATTCTTTCAAATTACAAAGTTGTTCTTTCGGGGAATTACCAGCATATTGATGCACAGAAAGGATATTTTGTCCTAAAGTATCCTCTATAGAAAGCTTTGTAAAGGAGGGGATTCATAACCTTTCAAAACGACAAGCATAAAATGTGCATCTAATTACTGGCCATTCTGCCTTTTCTATGTCATTCTGTCTTAAGGTAGAGTGGCATGCATGCTGATCTGGGCAAACACAAAGCAAAAACTCCTTCTGTAAAGGGATAAATGGCAGTAAAAAAAAAATGCCATTGACGTGAATTCACAGGCTTATCAAAGGAGGGAAAAACGTTTCCTTTGCTTTCCAAAGACAACGTAAAAAGCATGACCATTAAGTTGTTGGGCGCTTTGAATAAGTCATCCACCTGTCTGCTTCATTTCACTGACAATTGATGCTCAAATTCCTTCCCATAGACCTGCAACCAGAGAGGAGGTGGGTGACCATGACCTTCTCTATAACAGAAATACCTGTTTACTTAAGCAATACAGCAATAACCAGGCAGTAATTGACAGGGGATACTGGATTATCATCTTTCACTCATTCAACAAGTATTTAATGATTCCCCACTATGCGCTAGACCATATTCAACACACTGAGGATAGACAGGGAAGTAGATCAACACACTGCCCTAAGAGAGCTCATGTTCTAGATTGGGGAGGCAGACCCTAAGTAATTTATACAGTGTGTTGAAAGCTGATTACTGCCAGGAAGTAAAAAGAAGGGGCACAGAGTCCAGGTACGGTACTGCAATTTTATATAGGGCTGCCAGTGAAGTTCTTTATGAGAAGATGATATCTGATGTAAGGCTTGAAGTAAGTGAGGAAACAAACCAGGAGGGTACCTGGGAGATAAACACTGCAGGTAAAGACTGCAGTGACTGCAAAACTCCTGGGGTAGTGGGAAGGTACTTAGTGTAATAAACACTTTCCCACTTTCTCTCTCCCCACTCCCCAGTTCCCTACTCTCCACCCCTCCACACACATATATATACACATATCCCCAGTGTACGTGGAGCCCAGGAGCAGAGGGAACAGTAACAGGAGACAAGGAGGAGAGGCAGCAGCTATACCACCTATCAGAGCTTCCCTCTGCCATATTTCTGGCAGTTCTCCAACCTACACTGTGTAAGTGAAAGCAGGTATTATTGCTATATCCTCAGTCTACAGATAGACAAGGTAAGACACACAAAAAATCCACTTGAGGGACCCTGGTACTGCCACGATGTTTCTTTGTCTCTCTCAAGGGATGCAAATGGAATTAGGAAACTGTAATTCTTGACCAATTTTCTTATGTAGAACATGCCAAGATCTGTACGTTACTTACAGTATAGGAATTAAAAGCATGGGCTTCAGACAATACTGCCCGGATTAAATCTCAGCTCTACCTGTGGGTAACCTTGAACAGTTGCTTAGATTCTGTGCCTCTGCTTCCTCATTTGTGAAACAGTAGCACATATGTTATAGGGTTACCTGTGAGTGTTGAGCGCCTTAATATTTTTAAAGTGCTAAGAACAGTGCCTGGCACCTAATGAGTCCTACATAAGGAAGGAAACACAAAATGTCTACAAATTCCCTGTTTCAAGACTCTGATTTGGGGAGGGGAGTATTGGAAATACAAGGGAGAGAATGAACCCTGTCCTCTGCAGTCCAGATGCAATAACAATTTTCTGAATGTAAATCGCCAAGGACATACATTTTTTTTTGCCTCAAGAAAAGTAATAAAGTGGGTCAGCACATATTGCTCCTCTTATCCCCCTGCCCGACCAAGTTAGTAGTCTGGATGGTTCGATAAACACTCAAGTATGAGCTGCACACAACCCATCTTTAATCTTCTCCCAGGTTTCTGAATGAATGATCCAACATTCAGGCTTAGAATACTTGTCTAAATCAAAGAAGGTCGTCTTCAAAAAGGGCTGAAAAGAATACGGGCAATGTCCCTGTTTAAAAGGGAATAAAAGAAATATAAATCCCTTTGATTGGTTTCTATCTATTGATGTCACAGCATTTCTATCCCAACGACATCAAAAAAAGCAAAGTATGATGTGGAACAAAATTAGGAGACATCTCTATTTTTGGCAGGCAATAAAACATCCCCACCAATGAAACAACCTTTCTTTCTGCTCCCCAAACATTCTGTACACTCCAATACTTAGCTACCTAGATTATGATGATACTTTATTTACTTACCTATTGACTGTAAGTTCTTTCAAGATAGGAACTTCAGTCAATGTGGTCTTAGTTCCCCAGACTTTATCTTTCTTTCTGACATGCTGTTGATATCTAAACCATCTCTAATGAATGAGTTAGTGAATGAAGGAAACAACTTGCCAATGATTATAAGGTGGTATGTAGCAGAACCAGGGTGGAAAACTAAATATCCTGATTGCTTGTCAAGTACTATTTACAACAGAACTTGGTGCTTCTGGAAGATCTTTTGAGAGACCTAGATAAGGCTTATTCAATAAAGAATGTCAATTTTTGAATTTTCTATGAAAATTGACTTTTCATTCGCTTTTAAAATAGTCTTATCTTTATAAAGTCTTTTTCTAATGACCTTCTATAGAGGTCACTCTATAGAAGAAATCCTTTCCATTCATTCATTCATCCACTCATTCATATGATGAGTTTCTTCTGAGCATCTACTCTGTTCCACATGCTGAAGATACAATAATGAACAAAGACAGATAAGGTTTCTCCCTTTGTTCATTAAACATCTATTCACCACCGACAAGTTGATGCTTAGTAACTTAAATAAACAAACAAAACATAAAACAAAAAACCTGATGTGGACAGGCCTAAGGCATCATCTAGTCCAGTAACTGGTTCTTATCATTTACTGAGTCACAGAACATATCGATAAGAAGGTAGAGAGGAATTGATATCTACACAAACTTTTTACATAAAATTTCGGGGGTTACCAGACAGACTTCCCTGAAGATCATCTATGGATTTCAGGTTTAAAATCCCTGATCCAATCTGGGTCTATCATTTCATACCTTGTGTGTGTGCGTGTGCGTGTATGTGCATGGGCTCGTGTGTGCATGTGTGTGCGTGTGCATGTCTAAGCTTACTTTAAAGACACAAAGTAAAAATGTTTAGCTCATATTACAAACCTCATAGCAAAATATTAACTATAGCTAAGTCTCTAGGGTATTTCAGAGGATTGAGAAGTTGCAAAAGTGAAAATAAAATGTTTTAAGTGGTAGGGAAACAATAATTAGAGAGAATTTGTTCTCTTTTAGTAACAAAGTAACAAGAAAAAATATTTCAAAAAGTACAACTTTTGTTTAAGTCTTCTGTACCCTCAGGAAATCAACAGTGAACTACTGGTTAAAGTGTAAGTTAATCTCATGAAAAAGACTGAGTGAAATACAACTATTTTGCCTGGGTAATAACTGCCCTCAAATGAGGAGGAACCATTCATTACCAAACTTTCGGGATCTTGACCCAAAATGCATCCTGAAGTAGGATTTGAGCAATTGTTAACATCTCTTCAAAGATAATTCAGGAGTTGGCAGTCGACAGTTGAAAGGCTTTTACTCTTGGCAAAATTGCCAGCATGCAACCGAGGGATTTATAAGCCTTCCACAGATAATTACTGAAATGTGTGAACTACGTGGCCAATACACATAGGGGATTCAGTGTGCTATCAGTACAGCAAAAACTACAGGGTCAGAAAAAATAACCATGAAAATACACACTTTTGGCGAAAATATAAATGAGGCTATTTTGGTAAACTGAAGAAAGGCTAGTGATGATTTGAAGGTATGACTATTAAAACATAATAATTATAGCCAACCTTTATGAAGCACTTAAAATATCATGGGCCACAGAACATCAGAAAATATTTGCAAATCATATATTTGATAAGAGGCTGGTATACAGAATATGTATAAAAACTCGTATAACTTAACAATGATAAGAGAAACCAATTTAAAAAAATAGGCCAAGGATTTGAATGGACACCTCTCAAAAAAAGATATACAAATGGCAGATAGGCATGCAAAAAGATGTTCAACATCACTGGACACTAGGGAAATACAAATAAATGAGGTACCATTTCACACCCAGTAGGTGTTATACATATTTAAACAAAAAAAAACCAGAAAAAAATCAAACGTTGACAAAAATGTAGAGAAACTTGAAACTTCAAATATTGCTGGTGGGGATATAAAATGGTGTAGCTGGCTGCTATGTAAAATAGTTTGTAGTTGCTCAAAAAATTAAGTGACCCAGAAATTCCACCCCTAGATGTATACCTATGTCAGAGGTCTCCAAAGACACCCCAGGTTCAATGATCTGCTAGGAGGACTCACAGAACTCAGCACATAGTAGGACTCACAGACAGGATTCATTACATCACAGTGCAAAAGGTTACGGAGCAAAATCAGCAAAGGGAAAAGGCACATGGAGTGAAGACCAGAGGAAGCCAGGGACAAGCTTCCAAATTCCTCTCTCAAGTTGACTCACACAAAAGCAATTCATTTTGAATACACCTGTGAAATGTTGTCTAACAGAGAGATTCATTTGAGATTCAGTCCTCAAAGAGTTTTTATGGGGCACTGGTCATGTAGGCAGCCTCTGCTCGGCACATAGCAAATTTTCAGATTTCCAGAAGGAAAAGGGGTATCCAGCATAAAACGTATTGCTTGTATAAGCAGTTCAGGAGCAGTAAGGCATTCTTATCAGTTAGGGTAGGGCAAAACCTACAAAAATGTGGGTTCCCAGATGCTAGTCAAGGGCTAAACTTTTATGTCATCCTTTCCAACAGAGCAGGCAGGACTTCTAAGTTACCTCTTTTCTGTGCAATACCCAAGAGAATTGTGGTGACAGTTGCACACACTGTGAATATACAAAAAACCATAAATTTTGCACTTTAAAATCATTACAATTGTGAGTTCTACCTCAAATGAAAAATAAAAACTTAGCAGTGGTAAAAGAAGATATGTCTATTTGGTGTACTAGACGTAATTGATGTATTAAAAATGTAATGAGGACTGCTATGGACTAAACTGTATTCCCCGCCCCCGCCCCACACACAATTCACATGAAGCCATAACCCCCAGCGTGGCTGTACTTGGAATAAGGAAGTAATCAAGGTTAAACGAGAGTAGAGCTCTGATCTGACTGAATTAGTGCCCTTATAAGGGGAGACACCACAGAGTTTGTGTTTTCTCTCTGCCATGAGAGGACACAGCAAGAAGGTAGCTGTCTGCAAGCTAGGAAGAGAGCCCTCACCAAAACTGAATCAGCCAGTACCTTCATCTTGAAATTCCCAGAATCCAGAATTGTGAGAAAATAAATTTGTGTTATTTAAGCCACTCACTTTGTTAAAGAAGTAATCCTAGCTAAGACAGGGACTATGCAATATACTTTACATAAAGTATGTCACTTAATTCTTAAAACAATGCTGTGACAGAAATTCTATTCATGTTTCCTTTTTACATAAAGCCTTAAGAAGATTAATTTGCTAAAGTAGCGAGGTAGAATTTAAAGAAAGGTTACCCGATATTAAAAATCCATGTTCACCATACTCCATACTGCCTCAAATTATAGTGATACTGTGAAGAAATTTCCAAATTATGAGAATATATAATATAAAATAGGCTCATATTTTAAAATTTCCTTTGTATATATAACTTACCCATTTATGCATGTATTTTCACAATTCCTTTTCCTTTATTATATTTCTTTTCGGTAACCACTTCCTTCAGAAACACCCAATTCCACGTTGGGCACACAAAGACACTGCTTCATTCTTCTCTTGTTGGAAATCACCACACAAAGCAACAAGTAGCATGTAAAAAGGAAGTGAAAACTCTATCCCAGACAAAAACAGGAAATATCTACGGAAATCTATGGAACATGATACAGTTGATTCTTGAAGAACATGGAGGTTAATCCATGTATAACTTATAGGTGGCCCTCCGTAACTGATTCCTCCACAACCGTGGGTTCAACTGATAACAGACCTTGTAGTACTATAATATTCACTATTGAAAAAATATCAGAGTATAAGTGGACCTGTGTAGTTCAAACCCGAGTTCTTGAAGGTAGCAGAGGGCTGCCAAATCTGTTGGAGTCACCTAGGAATTCAGAAAGGTCCTGAAAGAACCTGATAATCTCAGACAAAGCAATAGAGTACAGCTCTCCAAAGCAAGCTGCCCAACCAACAGTAACTTGTTTGGAATAAAAAGATGTTTTTATGGACTGAGACCAAGGGTATTCTGGAACTGATTTTGTAGAAAATCTCAAGAAACGAGGAAGGTGAGAATGAACATGAAATCACACAGAAAACATATATATGCCAAAAGTTATGTTTTGGCAGCAGAAATGACTATATTTTGAGCAGCACTATAGGTATTGATCTCTGTTGGCTAGAGAGAATTAAAACCTAAAAATACATGACAAAGATAAAACCTTGTGTCAAAAGGAGAACCCTTGCTGTATGGAATACAGTACTGGCTTTTTACAGTACTAAGTGGTTAATAAAGAACTCACCCTATTCAAAGATGGGTAATGTAAAAAAAGAAAACAGCACAGAACATATTGAATGAATTTAAAAAAGGAGAAATGGAACAGCAAAAGTAAATGGCAGAAAAAAGAACATGAACCCAAAATACACTGCCACAGAACAGATGAGATGTGATCAACTATATTATCATATATTAAGTATCTTAATAAAGCAATAACCTTATAAAAGATACACTGGTTGCAGAGATTCTAAAGCTCAGGGAAATAAGATGTGACATCAGAAGAAGAGGAATAAAAGCTCAAGCACAAAGATGTGGGATATGTTAAAATCATTATGGACACAAAAATGAAACTACAAAGGAGAAAAGGCATTGTTAATATAATAATAGACTAAGAAGATGGAAAGGAAAACAATGAGAAAATGAAATAGAAGTGAGTTAAGAACTGAAAAGGAAAACCATGAAAATAATAAGATTTATGGTTACTGAAGTATAGCACTTTCAACATGTGCTTAGTTCATACCCTTATGGAAGAGAATTGTACCACTGAAACAAGCCAAATGATTCAAAGATGTAAATAATAAAAAAAAAAACTTCGTAAGTAAAATTAAAGTAAATAAATATAAAGGTAAAAAGCATTACATGTCTCAGAAACAATTGGCCCAGAATAATGAACACAGATATGTAACAAAGTACAGTATAGTCACTAGATAACCATAAAAAAAAAAAAGATCCTTTAAGCGCTGAAGCAAATCACTTACAAAGAAAGTCTGCTTCAGACTTCTCTAAAGCAACATTTAACGTGAGACACTAAAGACATTTATAAACACCTTAGAGAAAAAAAAAAGTGTGATCACAGAATTTTATATGCAAACTGTCATTTGAATAACAACACAAAGATATTTTAAAATGTGCATAATGCAGGAAATCTACTTTTCATAAGCCTTTCTTGAAGAAACCATACCAGTAGCCAAATGACAGAAAAATTGAGAAAATACCACAAAAGGACTAGAGGTGAATATTGAATCCTTATAATTGCAGGGTTAATACTAAAACAAATGAGAAATTATACACAACAGAATGAAATGTCACAAACCTGACAATGCAAATTCTATAACTACAAAAATTTGGCAAAGGGGGGAAAAAGTGGGAGGTAGTGGAAGTACACAGATTTCCTCATCTTTTATGTTCAAAAGATATTATTTAAAGGTAGTAAGATGTGAACATTAAAAGATATAAGGAAACTATATAAAATTATGTAACATTAAAGTGAGACATTGGAGTCAAAAAACAATACCTTAAGAAATGAATGATTAATTACATCATATAGCATTACCATCATGAAGATAATTACCACACCCACATATCAAAATAAATATACCTACCAAAAATAATCATCAACTACATGTGGAAATATTTTTTAAAATGATAAAAATGGGGCTTCCCTGGTGGCGCAGTGGTTGAGAGTCTTTCTGCCGATGCAGGGGACACGGGTTTGTGCCCCGGTCTGGGAAGATCCCACATGCTGCCGAGCGGCTGGGCCCGTGAGCCATGGCCGCTGAGCCTGCGCGTCTGGAGCCTGTGCTCCGCAACGGTAGAGGCCACAACAGTGAGAGGCCCGCGTACCGCAAATAAATAAATTAATTAAATAAATAAAATGATAAAAATGGGTACCATATCAAAATATGACAATAAAAGCAAACAATTATTTTATGTGAAAGAAATGTTGAAAGATACTCCCAGTATGAATCACAAAGCAAAGTCTAATGACTTCCTAAATAAAAGTGTCACGACTTGTTAAAAATTACAGGATGGACAAATGTATACTCAACAAACGCAAGTATAAAGAAATCAGAGAAGACCATATTAGTCGTAGACAAGGCAAAACAAATGAATCAAAGGAGAAATCCTTACAAGGATAAAAGCTCCAGTCCACAGAGAAGACATTGTTGTTATTAATACATCTAAAAAGAACAGCAGCAGCATTTACATGGAAATAATGTAGGAGATATAGGGGAGAAACAGACTAAAACAAAATCATACTAGGAACCATTGATTCGTCTCTTTCACTCTGTGACAGTTTAAATGGGGAAAAAATTAATTAGATAGGATTTCTAAATGAAATAATTCTAAGTCATATCTACTTGAGATAGATAGATCTATATCTATATAAAAAAATACGGCCAACAGAGCAATGAACTTCTTTTTATGTGCCATGTAACAGGTGTAATTGACCATAGTAGTCACACAAACTAAATACATTTCCAAATAAAATAATAGACTAATTACAAACTAGAAAAAAAACACTTGAAAATTTAAAACAATCAGTGATTAAGGAGAAAATTAAACTGAAAACTGGGGTATATTTTCAGAATGACATAGTAAAATATCACACAAAACCTACGATTCAACAAAAGCAATGCTTAGAGGAACCATGTTGTTTAATATAATGAAATAAGTATGTAAGTAAAAAGCAAAGTAAAAGAACAACAACTAAAAATGAAGGGAAGAGAAAAGTAAAAATCAATCACAGAATAGAATAATGGCTCAATTCATCTAATTTAAAGAACCTATAAAAGACTTAAATGGTTAAACAATCTTATACAAGAAAAGAATAAAAGTCCAAAAACACCAAATAAAAAATGAAAAGCCAAGAACACAAAGCAGAGAAAATTAAAAGAATCCAAAGAGATTGTCTCAATTCTATGCAAACAGATGATCAGTAGGAAAATATTAATGTTCAAAACTAACTCTAGGGACTTCCCCTGTGGTCCAGTGGTAAAGAATCCGCCTTCCAATGCAGGGGATGTGGGTTTGATCCCTGGTTGGGGAATTAAGATCCCACATGCTGCGGGGCAACTAAGCCTGCACGCCACAACTACTGAGCTCGCATGCCTCAACTAGAGAGCCTGCGTGCTGCAAACTACAGAGCCTAGGCACTCTGGAGCCCGTGTGCCACAACTAGAGAGAGAAAACCTGCACGCCACTAGAGAGAAGCCCAGGCACCACAACGAAAAAGAAAGGTCCTGCATGCCTCAACGAAGATCCTTCGTGCCAAAACCAAGACCTGACGCAGCCAAAAAAAAAAAAAAAAACCCAAAAAACTAACTCTAGAGGAAGTAGAAAATCTAATTAGGTGAGTTAGCTGAGTAGACAGCTGTCCAAGAGCTATCAAAGAATCAGACACAGATGGATTCACAAATTCCACAAACATTTAAGGCGTCCAAAGCTATTTAGCAGTTCAGAAGCTAATAAAATGAAGAATTATTCTTCTAAATCCTGAGAAACATATATACCATAATTCAGCAAAAATAGCTCGCTCTCTGTCTCTTTTCCTCCTTCCTGCCCTCTTCCCTCCCCTCCTTTCCTGCACCCCCAACATACACACACACCAATCTCACTTTTGACCTTCTACTAAATTCCAGTTAGATAAGTGTGCAGATGAGAAAAATATGTATTCTACTTCCCTTGATTTCAAGGTTACCCTTGAACTAGTTTAAAACTAAATTCATACTATATTCCCTTGGGTAAAAATGGGGACTTTGACTGACCTTCCTCATTTGAAACTGTATTCAGAATGTTTAAGTTTTATACATGACATGTATAAAGGACTCCATAAAATCCAGAATATAGAGCAGATGAATGGCAGCATTTAGCAACAAACAGTGGTCTAAAGCACTGATTATTTCAAATTGAATTCTGTATAAGTAAAATCATGGCTCACCAAGCCAAACCTCCATGAAAACTGATGCTTGGAAGAGGGCTAAGAAATATTTAGCTGAATCTGATTCTTACTGTAAATGTTCCTTTTTACTCTGAGGTCACAATCGTGTAATTTAAGAGCCACATCTCCTCTGTAAGAGGCCTTATAATTATTTCGTTTAGGTTGTCTTATGTGGTACTAATTTCATCTAATTAACCACTCACAAATTGAACAGATCAAAATTGCTCAGAACTACAGCAATTTTCTTCATGACTAAACAATATACCATTGTCAAAGAAGATTAACAGGTAGATTCACAATGTTATTTCTGCATTTTTATCTCTGCTTTCTTCTACATAAAAACACAAAGCTAAATCTGCCACAGGGATATGGATGCAAGGAGGTGGTGGAACTCAATAGAGGAATGAAGGAAATAATATGTATATACAGTATGATAAAGTTTAGGAGAATATTTTGATCTAGGGTCATTTTCTAATGATAATTTTGTCGATTTGAATATATAATCTTTGTCTATATATAGGAGAAGCCTTTATGAAATCTATGAAGATTTCTCTGTAAAGCTTATGAGCACTTTTAATTACAGCAGAATCTTTGTGCTACGGGATGAACATTTGAGATTTGGATTTTTGTAAGTGATCCCAAAGTTCCACCTCACATCTTGTGATTTTGCTGAGGCAACATTTTAAACTGGAACCCTTGAGAGATCAGTAAGCAGATTCAACACTCACTCAGCATTGCCATGTGGCTTTTCTAGCACCTCATCATGCACAGAATAAATACAAGGTTTAGACTAAACTTCATTTCTTTGTAGAAAAAAATGCCACCCCGAAGTCATGCTACTAGGTATTTGTGAATTTAGAGATTTCCATGTGTCAAAGGTCTCCTCATCCTTAATAATATATTCTATTAAGAAGCGTGTTTTATAAAAGGCCATGGTTTTCCCCAATAATCTGAGTACTGTCAATTGTTTTCCATGCATTTATACTATTTAACCTCATCCTCTATCAAACCTCCTACCTCAACACTGGGACTGGACATCAGGCTGCCCTCTTGGTAATTACTCTGGCCTGCTCTCTTGGTGAAGACTGATCCCTATAATAGCATTTTCTTTGGGGCTGAATACTTGTTTGACTTGGCTTTGTCTTTGGACTACAGGTCCCATGCCTTTGGCAACGTGGCCTTACACCACAACTGCAAGTTAAAAGATGTTATCTTCTTCTCAAACTCTTAGGTTCCTTTTTGGCATAGCATCTAATTCCCTGGCAGTCCAACTAGTGATGAAATGTCTCTAGTCTGAACCCTTCCTCACTTGGCTGTTCACTATATAGAGCCCGGCCATTTCCTAGGGCTACATGCGTATTTGTCTGTAGAACAGTGGGAAGAACTCAGTTTTAGAATCATAAATGATTTAAATCCCAGCTCCTCTATTTGCCTCATTTTCTATAGAATAGTATTATTATAATACTACATTATATTCAATATAATAATATATAATTATATATACTAGTATACAATAATGTTATTTCTTTATAATTACATTTCTTTATAATAGTACAGCCCTCCGTTGGTATCCACAGGGGACTGCTTCCAGGACCACCCCACTCGCCCTCACAGCCTGTCCGGCAAGTACCAAAATCTGGGGCTGCTCTTACAGTCAACCCTCCGTATTGTCAGAAGCGAAACCCACACATGACACGGAGGGCCAACTATATTATCAATTATACATATTTTTTAAAAGGATTGTTGTGGAATTTAGAAAACAATCAAGAGTCTGAGCACCCTGTGTGGCGTGCAGTGGTATGACTGTGTAATAGAATTTTATCTTACTATGGCAAACTAGCACATTGCTGGACTCTCAGTAGATGTCAAGTAATAATTTATTCTGGTTGCTATACATTTGTTTTGTATTAAAAGTATATAGACATACATGGAAACAACCTAAATGTCCACCAACAGATGAATGGATAAAGAAGATGTGGTACATATATACAATGGAGTACTACTCAGCCATGAAAGAATGAAATAATGCCATTTGCAGCAACATGGACCTAGAGATGATCATACTAAGTCAGAAAGAGAAAGAAAAAATACCATATGATATCACTTATATGTGGCATCTACGTGGAATCTAAAATACGACACAAGTGAACTTATCTATGAAACGGAAACAGACTTGCAGACATAGAGAACAGACTTGAGGTTACCGAGGGAGAGAAAGGTTGGGGAGGGATGGATTGGGAGTATGGGACTAGCAGATGCAAAACTAGTATATACAGAATGGATAAACAATAGGACCCTATTGTATAGCACAGGGAACTATATTCAATATCCTGTGAAAAACCATGTAAAAAATAATATGAAAAAAAATATATATATATAACTGAATCACTTTGCGGTATAGCAGAAATCAATGCAACACTGTAAATCAACTATACTTCAATAAAATAAAAATTTAAAGAAGTATACAGACATATAACAACAATTCAAAGAAAGCAATTTTTTCTTTTGCGGTACGCGGGCCTCTCACTGTGTGGCCCCTCCCGTTGCGGAGCACAGGCTCCAGACGCGCAAGCTCAGCAGCCATGGCTCGCGAGCCCAGCCGCTCCGCGGCATGTGGGATCCTCCCGTACCGGGGCACAAACCCGTGTCCCCTGCATCGGCAGGCGGACTCTCAACCACTGCGCCACCAGGGAAGCCCAAGAAAACAAATTTTTTTAAATGACATGTAGTTCCACCTCAAACAGCTACTTTTGGTATACTTCCTTCAATTGTTTTGTAATTCAACTATAATAATAGTTGTAATCACAATGTATGTAGAATTTTCTATCAAGCTTTTTGTTCTGATGATAAGTACTTTCCATCCTTCTTCAGAGCCTCCATAAACTGCATTCTAAATGGTTGTGTAATTCAGTAAGTGCTGAGTGATTACTAATCTGTCATTAATAGGCAGAGCAGATCAACCATGAAGCCCTCTGATGAACTATGCTATGAATAACATATTTTAAAGTTCTTAATACAATGAAAGGAGAGGTGAAAAAAACTGGTTGATACCTGTATGCTTGAAAATATTTGTACCCAATGCACATAGGTTCTAACTGTCACTAACTAGTGAGAGGATTGGGCAAGTTCTTTATTATCCTTAGCAGTCTTTGGACCCTCATTATAGAATGGGCCAGAATTTATATTCTTTCAAAGGTTCTTACCAGTTTTATAATTTTATTATGATACATTTATTATGGTCCCAGTTCTAACACTCATTAGTTGGGTGACTGGACCAGTTCTCTAGCAGATGAAGAGGTTATAGTAAATGCGTAGTTTTCTTTCTGACATGCTAATCCTCTCTGTGGTTAGCAATTCTAAACTGGACCGTGGTGCTGATGGTGTCCCCTTCCTACATCTTCAGGGACCTTGCCATCATCCTAAACTCCCTCCAGTTCTAGATATTCTTCCTCCTTCCTCTTACAGAAAAGTTGACGACTTTTCAATATACGAAGTCTCAAGTCCCTTACTAAAGCTGGGCCAAAGATATCTATTGTGGTGCTGGTATGGTATTTTACTCCCTTTTAAATTAGTTCCCAACATTTAAAATAAAAGTCCACACTTAGAGCTCCTCCTAAAAAACTGGCATCTCTTATCACACTGGGCCAGCACTCCTACTAGGCAGAAACTGGCTGGAACCCAATACATGCTGACCACTTTGGATGAGCCACACATTCTCTGAAGTCTGGACCACAGCCTCTATGACCACCTATTATCATCTACCTGGTGAGTCTCACTCATTTGTTTCCTTACACAGGCATCTGGATTTGTGACCCTGTATTATGTGTTTGATGAGGAAATCATCAAAAACTGACAATGACTTTGAAGGCCAATGCTACAAACAGTTCATTTAGAAAATGTTAGAACACTTCAGGCTGATTGACCTTCACTTAAATCCAATCCCAATTCCACTGGTTTCACACTCTGCCATTTCACTGATTAAATGCACGTTGTATCTGCTTGGTAAAGCTGACTTCTCTGCTTTGAAGCTTAGGGTCAAGTACATTTTCATACTGTAAGTAAAAAGGGAAGAGATTGGTCTTCTTTGAGAGCTGTTCTGGGTGTCTACTTTGCATAAATCGTCACTCATGAAGCATGTTCCTTTCTGACAAACTTTATGAAATTATTCATCAGAGGTAGAAATGGCCTCAATTAGATACAATAAATGGAGCATTTAATTAATTTGTGACAAAACACGGGTGGCCAGAAAAATAAAATCATATCTAAAATTAACTAAAGACAGACCACAGGATTGGATGCTTTCTCCATATTAAAAAATGAATGCAATTGACACCTTTTAACATTCATCCTTTATCTGTCTTGTAACAAAAAAATTAATTTCCTTAGTCAAAGCTGGAAAACAAAAGACCAGGTTACAACTACATAGAGCTTTCAGGAAAAGGAAATTGCACTAGTTAAGGAAACAAGAAATTCTGGGTGCACCTGTCACTATTAAAACACAAAACCCAGAATAAAATTGCCACAGTAATGCACAATTAAAATGATTCCTGACTGGTTTTTCTTTTCCCTTTCCAATGACTACTTCTGTCTAGCCAAGAGAAGCAATCTGGAAACTGCTTTATACATACCCCATACAAGATGGATGCCATAAAAGTACTGTATTATTTGGAGTTTTCTGAGGTCTGTACAATGAGCAATCAAAGTACCCAAACCAAAATTACTCTCACGGACTACACATGAACTAGAAACCCAAACCCCTCATATGTAAAATACACGATCGTGATGCAATGAAATACTCACAAGGCATTTTTACAATAGTGTATTTACTAACTGTGGTTCTAACTATAACATGGGCCAAATATTATAGCTGGGGCTAGCAGTTTAGTTTGTATCAATGACTCTTCCAGAAGAAAGGTAACAATATCTACAGTGATGATTAAATATGTTAACAAACGGGGTGGGGGATTAGCAATAAGTAATAATTGGGGAAACATGCATTGCAGAATTTAAATAATTAATTAAAAATGTTTTTAAAATTTGAAATTGTTCATCTTACAGAATTGGAAAGTAGGCTGGTCTGAAAATCTAGTGTGAGACCTTGGCCTTGGCCTAACTGTTGATACATACACTTGCTATAATTCCCTGGGTTGAGGCTCAGCAGTTCCCATCCTTGGCAGCATATTACAGTAACAGGAGAGCTTCACAAATCCCTGGTGGACAGGATGCACATAACCAGTCAAATCATAATCTGGGAATAGGACCCAAGCATCGTATTTTTTTAAAGCCAATGTGCAGCTAAGGTTGAAAATCACACCATAATGCTTATAAATTCAGATCCGTTTTAAGATTAAACAAATAAACAAAAACCCTATGAATACATTTCGTATTCTAAAAGGATGGTCATCTCTATCAATAAAATTAGGCTTGTCTGTTATAAATGCAATATGCATTTTTTGCTGGATTGTCATCAAATGTTAAGGCTATATTTGTGATGATCTGGTGTAAAACACAGCTCCTGCGGTCTAAGCAAAACAAAATTCACTGGGTGGGAGGATGGGGTCTTTGGGACATCTGAAAGAGATATGCCACCTTTTATTCTGAAGATGCCAGTAGTAATAGCCATTAAAAGAATATGTACACACATTTCTGCAATGCAATATCTAGCATGAAGCCATCCATACACAGTTGGATTTACACTTAACGTCTTATCAGAACATTTTACATGAGAAAATGGAGAGGTTATATGTAATATATATATATACATATATATATTAGATATATACCACCAACAAATGTATGTATTTTTCCAAACTTGTTTGTTTGCCTATTATAAAATGGTAAGATTTTTACAACAGGAAAAAGTTCTATGATATTTTCCTGGAGCGCATAGTTCTGTGTGTGTGGACTGCCTTTCCAGGAAGATCTCCAGACCTCAGGCTGTGAATGAATATTCGCAGGGTGGGACGCAGGCCACAGGGCTAGCACCTGGGGCCCATGCCTGTATGTTCCTTTATTAAAAATTCCCACTTTCGTCACTGATGGCGCTCACTCATGTCACAGAGCTTCAGCATAGCAGTGGAAGATAGAGTAATCCTCAAAAATCTGGAGTCTGCCCCCTCCAAGAATGGGCGGAGTCTCCTAAGGAATCCTTCATTGTCTCCCCGCCCAACACTTACAACAACTCCTCGTCAATAACATGGGTTACTTTGAAAGTAGTATTTGGTAATAAATGATTACCTTTTGTTGGACACTCCTTTCCTTCTTTAAGTTCCATCGTGTTATTAGCAAATGAAGATATTTTGTCATCATTATTGTGCTTTTTAAAGTATATAATGAAGACCAGAATGACGGTATATTTGAACTTCATGTCACTAGCTTTCATTTTTAAGTAAACGGTAACTATGTGATTAACCCATTGCAATTGTGAAATATAAAATAAGACAAGACAATCTTAAGAATAATGTATTCAATATTTGATCAGCACTCTAGCCTGAAGCCAATTTGTTCTCATTTTCTTTCCTCAGTTTCCAGAAGAACCAAGACAAGAACGGGCTGGCATTATAAAGAACAAACTACCTTCTTTGTCCACCATATTTCAATATGACTATGTAGTAAGTAAAATAAAAATATTAAATTTATTGAATTATTTCCGTACTTATTAGCTTTAATTATGGCTATGGTGGGACTTCCCTGGTGGCACAGTGGTTAAGAATCCACCTGCCAATGCAGGGGACACAGATTCGAGCCCTGGTCCAGGAAGATCCCACATGCCGCAGAGCAACTAAGCCCATGAGCCACAACCTCTAAGCCTGTGCTCTAGAGCCTGCGAGCCACAACTACTGAGCCTATGTGCCACAACTACTGAAGCTCATGCACCTAGAGCCCATGCTCCGCAGCAAGAGAAGCCACCGCAATGAGAAGCCTGTACACTGCAACAAAGAGTATAGCCCCCGCTTGCCGCAACTAGAGAAAGCGCACACGCAGCAACGAAGACCCAATGCAGCCAAAAATAAATAAATTAATTAATTTAAAAAAATTATGGCTATGGTAATTCGTTTTCATTCGAGCACATGAAATCCAGTCAGATTTATGAAAATTCAGGCATATTTTAACTCACATAAGTGTCAAACAAAATTAAGTTAAAAAAGGATACAGTAACAAAAATCTATAAACTTTCTTCCCTGTCACTGACAAAGCAGAAATTCTGGTGTGCTGACAATAACAGGGGACTGTCAACTGGAAAACCTGACTTACAGATCTGGTTCTGCTATTAACTAGCTGAGAATTTTTACACGTCTATCTGTGTTGTCTCTTTGGAATTAAGAGGGTTGAACTAAATTATCCCTGAAGATTTTTTGAATTTAATTTTCCATGATTTTAAGGAAAAAGAAAACAATATTTATCAAATGGTAGGTAAAGTTTTATTTTATAACTAACTACACACACATATATACAATCTAGTCCTTCCCTATTTCAAAGACTCTTCCAGGCACTTTGGAAATACTAACTCACTTTAATTTTATTCTAACCCGCTAAGTTATGTTTTACAGTTGAGGAAACTGAGGCACAGAGACGTTAAGGGATTTGCCCAAGATAATATCAGGAGACGTGGGAGTTGAATCTAGGCAGTTTATTTCTGGAGACCGTATGATCTTTTATTTCCTCCCCCAACATTGTATGAACAATTTTAAACATGCAGAAAAGTTGAAAGAATTGTACATGGACACCCACCTACCCATGGGTAGGCTATACTCACTTACACTATACAAGTATCCTTTTCCTATGGCAGGTAAAATTGAGTAACCACAGGTAGATCACCTGAGCCCAAACTGCTGCATTTTTACGTGCAATGATATCATCCAGCCCACTGCCCCATACTACGGGAAATGGGTGTGGCACAGGGTCTGATGTGAAGACACAAGGCCTGATCATCTTCTGTGAAAAGTGAATTGCAAATGTTGACTTCAGAGTCAAACAACAATAACACTAAAGACCAACACAACCACTTCTACCTCACTGATTTATATTTCACAGTACTATATAATGAATGAAACATCTACAGTTGTCATTTCTCTTAAGAAAGTACACTGTTACTTTTGCAGCAATGACAATGGAGTATTGTCTGAGTGACAGATATCAAGAAGATTTCACTGATCATAATGGTGGGCATAAAGCAGACGATGGATTAGCACAAAAATGACATCCATACGTTATGTATTATGTCACCGGCTTTCCCTATTATATAAAGCATACTTTTAAAATGGACTTCTATAGTCATTTGGCTCTTTTACTAGATTAACAGATGTCTCACCTCCACCAAAGGTGGAGATAAAACCTTTACACTTAATGCTTTATACAGCCTATATACTGCTGAAGTTAGAGCAGTTTCTTTACAACTCAGATTTAATATACACCTAATCCAGTGCTCCTGTGATCTCTGATCCCATCGTCCCTCATACAGTCTTTGGGATACAACTTGAGATGGTTTAAGGAAAATGAAAAAGAACATAGTCTTCTTAAGACTTAAACTTCAGCTACCATTGTCTATAGCCAAGTTTAATAAAATACAGTACATATTAAAGTTTTTTATTCAACATTTTTCATTTCATTTTTTTTTAAAAAAATCTTTATTGGAGTATAAGTGCGTTACAATGGTGTGTTAGTTTCTGTTTTATAACAAAGTGAATCAGTTATACATATACATATGTCCCCATATCTCTTCCCTCTTGCGTCTCCCTCCCTCCCACCCTCCGTATCCCACCCCTCTAGGTGGTCACAAAGCACCGAGCTGATCTCCTTGTGCTATGCGGCTACTTCCCACTAGCTATCTATTTTACGTTTGGTAGTGTATATATGTCCATGCCACTCTCTCACTTTGTCCCAGCTTACCCTTCCCCCTCCCCATATCCTCAAGCCCGTTCTCTAGTAGGTCTGTGTCTTTATTCCCATCTTGCCCCTAGGTTCTTCATGACCATTTTTTTTTTTTTTTTTAGATTCCATATATATGTGTTAGCATACGGTATTTGTTTTTCTCTTTCGGACTTACTTCACTCTGTATGACAGACTCTAGTTCCATCCACCTCACTACAAATAACTCAATTTCATTTCTTTTTATGGCTGAGTAGTATTCCATTGTATATATGCACTGCATCTTCTTTATCCATCCATCTGTTGATGGACACTTAGGCTGCTTCCATGTCCTGGCTATTGTAAATAGTGCTGCAATGAACATTGTGGTACATGACTCTTTTTGAATTATGGTTTTCTCAGGGTATATGCCCAGTAGTGGGATTGCTGGGTCATATGGTAGTTCTATTTGTAGTTTTTTAAGGAACCTCCATACTGTTCTCCATAGTGGCTGAACCAATTCACATTCCCACCAACAGTGCAAGAGGGTTCTCTTTTCTCCACACCCTCTCCAGCATTTACTCTTTGTAGATTTTTTGATGATGGCCATTCTGACTGGTGTGAGGTGATATCTCATTGTAGTTTTGATTTGCATTTCTCTAATGATTAATGATGTTGAGCATTCTTTCATGTGTTTGTTGGCAATCTGTATATCTTCTTTGGAGAAATGTCTATTTAGGTCTTCTGCCCATTTTTGGATTGGGTTGTTTGTTTTTTTGATATTGAGCTGCATAAGCTACTTGTAAATTTTGGAGATTAATCCTTTGTCAGTTGCCTCATTTGCAAATATTTTCTCCCATTCTGAGGGCTGTCTTCTCGTCTTGTTTATGGTTTCCTTTGTTGTGCAAAAGCTTTTAAGTTTCATTAGGTCCCATTTGCTTATTTTTGGTTTTATTTCCATTTCTCTAGGAGGTGGGTCAAAAAGGATCTTGCTGTGATTTATGTCATAGAGTGTTCTGCCTATGTTCTCCTCTAAGAGTCTGATAGTGTCTGGCCTTACATTTAGGTCTTTAATCCATTTTGAGTTTATTTTTGTGTATGGTGTTAGGGAGTGTTCTATACAAAGTTCCTGCCTTATAACAATGGTAAACCATCAATGCATTTTTTTTAAAGTCAATCTGATTGTATATAAATCCATATTTTAGTAATTTGGAGACACACACAGAGACACACAGACACAAAGACACACAATGCAAGGTCCAAACAGGAAGCTAGCTATTCATGCTTTTTCTAGGTGTATGTAATGCTCATCTCTAGAATAAAGAATAAATCCCAGACATCACTTGAATAGTGAGAGATCTAGCCCGCTTCCCGGGGGTGGCTCATAGGAGAGGGCCCCCAGTATTCTAGCACAGCGGTTCTGAATATGGTTTTCAGACCAGTAGCAGCAGCATCTGGGAACTTAGAAATGCGAATTTTTAGTACTTCCCCCCACCCCGGAAGTACTGAACAGAAGCTGTGGGAATGAGGATAGTAAGCTGTGTTTTAACACATCTTCCAGGTGACCCTGATGCTTACTAAAGAGAACCATTATTCCAGCCTGTACGATATGAAGTTCTTCCAGCAAAGGACACCAGGCTTGCCACTGTGCTGATGAACCAATTCTATCCACTGCAGCCAAACTATTTTCTCTTCTTTTTTAAGCCGTTAAGAGATCACTTTGGTTGTGTCTTTTTAATATATATTTATTTATTTTATTTATTTATTTTTGGCTGCGTTGCGTCTTTGTTGCTGTGCACGGGCTTTCTCTATTTGCGGTGAGCAGGGGCTACTCTTCGTTGCGGTGCACGGGCTTCTCATTGCAGTGCCTTCTCTTGTTGCAGAGCACAGAGTCTAGATGCATGGGCTCAGTAGTTGTGGCACGAGGGTTTACTTGCTCCATGGCATGTGGGATCTTCCCAGACGAGGGATCAAACCCATATCCCCTGCATCGGCAGGCAGATTCTTAACCACTGCACCACCAGGGAAGCCCTTTGGTTGTAATTTTAAAATTGCTCTTACTTTCACAGTGTTATCCTATTTTCTATCCCATTATTTTATCTTCCTTATTGTCATTAACTTTAAAGGGGGTTTTGAAGTAGTAGTATATATAAGAGAGAGTGTGTTACAGTTAACTTCAACTTGGAGAAAAAGCTAGTTCATTCCTTCCCATCTCTTCTCCTCTTCCCCAATAATTGTATGGAGATTTTCCAAATTCAAGTTTCCTTTTTCCTGCTTTCTTTACATTTGTTACCATACTAAAAAAAAAAAAAAAATGTAGTAAAATACCTAACTCTTTCATTCTTATTTTTTGGGCTAATAAACATATGTAAACCATATTTTTTCCTCTTAGAATGGCCTTTGCATTTTCTGTTAATTTAGATATACTGTGTTGTCATTATCACTGGTTTATAACTAACTGTGATTGCAATTTTTTTTTTTTTTTTGCGGTACGCGGGCCTCTCACTGTTGTGGCCTCTCGCGTTGCGGAGCACAGGCTCCAGAAGCGCAGGCTCAGCAGCCATGGCTCACGGGCCCAGCCGCTCCATGGCATGAGGGATCCTCCCGGACCAGGGCACGAACCCGCGTCCCCTGCATCGGCAGGCAGACTCTCAACCACTGCGCCACCAGGGAAGCCCTATGATTGTAATTTCGTTTTCTCCTTTGATTCAATTTTGAAGTTTAATAACAACTTTGTGGTTTGTTTTTTATTTGCAATTTCTAATTTTGTGATTCTGTGCCAAGATAATGTAGATTGTACAATTTTTAGATTTCTAGATAATAGAATTTATTAAAGATTTCTTTGTTGCATAGTAAATCTTTTACAATTAAGAACTAGTTGTTACAAGTGAATCAATACGGGCAATTTACATCCTTGAGATTTTTCTTTCTGGTCAAATGATAATAAAACAATAATAATACCCTTTAACTAAATGCATTTCTTATCAAATGAGCTAATGGATATGAAAACTATAAACAAATTATGAAATGCTAGATTTTTATCCATTTCATGAAAGCTGTTACATTTCGATTTGCCTAACCATTGCTATACCCTTACATTGTACGATATAATTTTAATTAATTTATTCAATCATTTGTTCAGTCTTAGCTAGGTACCAGGTACTATATCAGGCACAGATGATATAAATATGAATAAGAGATTACTCCTGCCCTCAAGGAGTCTTTAGTGAAAAAAAAGCCATGTGAAGAGTATAGAAAGTGTTATAAAAGATCATATATATATATGGAAGATCTTAAGCAATTTATTAAACGTTATCTCTGCCTCAGTCTCTTCATCTCTAGAATTAGGATAACAACTTATAGCAGCTGTCACAGTGGTGTATAAATCAAGACGCGCAGCCCTCCCTCAACAAAGGGGTGAGCACTGGCCTGTCTTTCAAACTAAGTCAATCAGATATTATTCTAAGATTTTGGATCCTGAGCAATAAGCCAGAGATAAGAAAACTGTAGCAAATTTTAGAGCCCATTCATTCCACTGGCCACGCTGTCCTTCAGAAAACTCGATTGTGATGTTAACCGACACCTTTCACTCTACTCTGTCTCCAATCTTCTCTGAATCTGGCCAAGATGTCCATAATTTCTGGGAACTCCTAACTTTTCAGTGAATTCCTTTTCTACTTAAATGATCTGGAATCAGCTTCTGTTACTTGTATCCTCAGAATCCTAACTGATCAAGAAATTTTGAAAAATGATGTTTTATTTCCACAAGTAAAACAACTGTGAAAGGGGAGTCACAAGATTAGGAATGAAATCCTAGAGTATATAATTTACTGGGCAAGTTGTTAACCTTGCTAAGCCCCAGTTTTCTCATCCGTGAAAAGTGGGGTAGTCCTTGGATGCTATCACTCACGTGTTGCCCTATGAACCATTTGTCAGGATGCTCTCTGGATGCTCCGTCTTCATCCTCCAACTCCCTACATGGCTGCAGGGGCAAACCATTCACAAAAGTCACTTCCAACAAAAGCTGGATAAAGCAGATTTCCAAAACATTTGAATTACAGCTCAAATGCCATTTTATCCATGATACTCCAGGCTGAAGGTGAACATCACTGTGTTTTCATTAGCAATGCTCACGACTTTGTGCCATGTTTCCTAACTTATGTTTTCCCTCATTTTTGCCTGCATTTGGACCATAAATTACACTGAGGTACCATCCCTGATTTATCTCTCATTTCCAAGATCTAGATTAGTGCCAATCATCAGTCCTTACTCAGTAAATATCACAGGACTTTTTTTAGAATGGGTTATTCCTACAGATGGCTACTCCATGGATGCTAAGTGAGTGTCTGTACCTAAAAGGAAGGCCCCAAGGAAAGGTCATGATGAGTTTTGTTATGCTCTATGAATGAGTATCAAACATTACTTAACAGATATGGTTCTGTTTAACAGAGGAGGATGTGGGTACAGTATATTACACAATTATATCAAAGACCCACCAAATCAGTGGTGGAAACAACGCTATAGAATACTCCTTTGTGTTTGTAAACAACTGCATCTGATCCCACATTCCAGCCACTTTGGACATGCTGTACCATACAGGGACAAAAACCAAAACCAAAACAACAATGAAATAAATCAGAACAATAACCAGACCAAACATTTTCATTCAGGTGCATAAGTGAACATCATTCTTATTGCATCCCATTATTAGATTCTTTGACAGAAATTGTTTGCTAAATGGAATTTCTTTCATTTTCATCGAAATTTATGGCCAATTTGAGGGAGAATTTAATTGAATATCTCATACTGTAGGGAAAACTAATAACTAAACTGAAGTGAACTTTTGGAATTGAGCCACATAGATGATAAAATCCTTTCTCAATTTTTTTCCCCCCAAGGGAATTTATTTTAACTCTATCTAAGTGAATCAGATGACAGGCCACTTTCAAACCAACTTACAAACGAGTACTTCTACAAGGCAGAAATGTGTCAAGAGTCCCCCCTTCCGGGAATGTGAAAAGAGAAGTAGAATAAATCCAGGAAGAGGTCGAAGAGCGGCTAAGAGTCAACTTGTTTACACTGTTGGATTTCACATTTGCTCGCAATCCAAATCATGCATCCATTGGACCCTCTTTATTACAACAATAACACTGTGACTCAAAAGCACCTGGAATTCTTGCCCCATCACCACCACCACCTGCCTATGTAACCTTAGGGAAGGGACTTAACCCTTCCGGATCTCAGTTTTATTAACTCTAGGAGAGAAGAACTGGGTATGATGATTTTATAGTTCTTCAATCTCTAATTTTGTCTTTATAGTTTTTTAATCCCTAAGTTTATCTTTGAAAATAATAATCTCATCAGGGGTTTGCAATGTGATGGATTTCACATGGGCACTAAATGTCCAGTTCAAGAGTTGCACTGGCCTGTGGTACCATCCATGTCTTACTGTGTCACCTCCTTGTGGCTCAGCAGCACACTGGATGAAGGAGGGGTGGCTGTGCTAGGCAGAGGACAGGTTCCCAATCACACACACTCAGAGGCATAGACAGCTTGCCACTCCATCTACCTGGTGCAGCATTATGAGAGGAGGAATCATCTGTTTCACCAGCTCACCCAGCGGCGGCAGCCTGTGCGGATGCTCCAGATTTGTGTGGAGATGCAGCTGTATAACCCCAACAATGTCTACAATGCCAATAATCAACATATTTCTGTTGAAGAATCAGGCCCACGAGGCCAAGCTGTACAACCATTAACATCTTTAGGCAACAAATGTGATTCATTCAGAGACCAGCAATGACCCAAGAGGCCACATTGGTGAAATGACAGTATTCGCATATTGCTGCCTTCCATTGCAAATGGATGCAAACCCAGTAAATAAAAGTGTCTGAAATTCACCTGAAACACACTGGACTAGCCATTTGGACGCTTGCACCACCACTCCCAACTTTGGAGTGAATAGGGGACTGATTCTAACGGCAACTGATTTATTCTCCAAATGTCATTTCCAAATGAATACCAAAATCAACCAAAAAGGCTTAGGTGCAAATCCATTCTCAATTTACACCTAACTTTTACGAGTTCAAATGAGCTGTACTTGAAAATGTCAGGTAGAATTCTTTTATGAAGTTGCAGATGACTTTTGGGAGCACAGATCTAGTCTGAAGTGGTATTTGACAATCCAGATGCAGCATTCAGAGAGGAGCTGAGCAAGGAACAGTCAAGCGCAGAGGAGACAGAGCAGCAGGTGTAAAACCCTTGCAGAAACACGCCAGACATGTCTTCCTGCAAATTTACAATGACAGAAATTGCCACTCCAAAGGCTTCCCCAAATGTCGTAGACCTTGGTAACCTCCAGTTATAAGCCAGAGGGTGTATTTTAGGGCTGACTGATTAGACTCAGTTTTTAAAAGATTATCATCAGATTCTCCCAAGCATTAGGCATTCCCCCAGTTGTAAGTTAAACACCTTGGATGAGTATGCTAACAATTCCAGGATACTAAAATTATGTATAAATGATTATCGTTACATATTTTACTTTTTTATATCTTAATGGAATGCTCAAATTCCATGGTCCATAGACAGAAGACCATGAGTAAGTAACTTCAACTCTGTCAATAAGATTTGAAACATATGTTCCAGCTGTACTGACTTGGAAATGTATGCAGACATCTGACTGGCAAAGCACATGGCAGTCAAACTTCATGTTTTTTAAAAAGTCATCACCACAGAGAGCAACTTCGAATCTGTAAACTGGGCAGAGGGAGAAATACTCTCTCTGTGGACACTTCTAGCTCTAGCCTCTTGGAATGCTGCCTGGTCAGTAAGAAACCAGTTAATCTCTAAAACAGAAACTCTCAAAGTACTTTGCAAATTTCCGGTATTTAGGTAGAGCAAGAGGCTGACTCAGAGTCCCAAATATAGAAAGAGGAAGGGAAAAGGGCCAAGAAAATTGAACATTTAGGCATCTCCTATGCACTGGACTTATATTTTAGCTTATTCAAGTCTCCCTAAGCCATGAAATATATTCCCACTTTACAAATACAGAAGAGAAAAGTATGGATTTTCTAACTTACCATGAAGTAGTATACCCCCTTATAGCCTCTCTCTTGACTGTATCTATCCCATGATGACTTCTGTCACATCTGAGCATCTCTACCAGTGGCTGTCTGAAGAGGTCATGCCTTTTTTACTTACAAGTGTGATGGTTAATTTTATAAGTCAACTTGGCTAAACTGAGGTGCCCAGTTGTTTGCTCAAACATCAGTCTAGATGGATATTGCTGTGAGGTAGTTTTTAGGTGTCATTAACATTTTTTTTTCTTTGCGGTATGCGGGCCTCTCACTGTTGTGGCCTCTCCTGTTGTGGAGCACAGGCTCCGGACGTGCAGGCTCAGTGGCCATGGCTCATGGGCCCAGCCACTCCGCGGCATGTGAGATCTTCCCGGACCAGGGCACGAACCCGTGTCCCCTGCATCGGCAGGCGGACTCTCAACCACTGCGCCACCAGGGAAGCCCAACATTTTTTTTAAAATTTATTTTTATTGAAGTATAGTTGCTGTACAATATTATATAAGTTACAGGTGTACAATATAGTGATTTATAATTTTTAAAGATTAGACTTCATTTATAGTTGTAATAAAATATTGGCTATATTCCCTCTGTTGTACAATATATCCTTGTAGCTTATTTTATACCTAATAGTTTGTACCTCTTACTCCCCTACCCCTATCTTGCCCCTCCCTCTTCTCTCTCCCCACTGGTAACCACTAGCTTGTTCTCCATACCTGTGAGTCTCCTTCTCTTTTGTTATAGTCACTAGTTTGCTGTATTTTTTAGGTTCCACATATAAGTGATATCATACAGTATTTGTCTTCCTCTGTCTGACTTACTGCACTTAGCACAATTCCCCCCAAGTCGATTCATGTTGCTGCAAATGGCAAATATTTTTTCTTTTTTATGGCTGGGTAGTATTCCGTTGTATATATGCACCATATCTTCCTCATCCACTGATCTTTTGATGGACACTTAGGTTGCGTCCATATCATGGCAACTGTAAATAATGCATGAACACCGGGGTGAATGTATCTTTCTAAATCAGTGTTGTTTTTTTCAGATATATACCCAGTAGCGCAATTGCTGAGTCACATGGTACATGTATTTTCAGTTGTTTGAGAAACTTCCACAATGTTTTCCACAGTGGCTGCACCAATTTACATTCTCACCAACAGTGTATGAGAGTCCCCTTTTCTCAACGTCCTCACCAACATTTGTTATTGTGTTCTTTTTGATGACAGCCATTCTGACAGGTGTGAGGTGATATCTCATTGTGCTTTTGATTTGCATTTCGCTGATGATTAGCTATGTTGAGCATCTTTTCATGTGCCTGTTGACCATCTGCATTTTCTTTTTGTATATGGTGTTACAGAATGTACGAATTTCATTGTTTTACATGCAGCTGTCCAGTTTTCCCAGCACCACTTATTGAAGAGACTGTCTTTTCTCCATTGTATGTTCTTGCCCCCTTTGTCATAGCTTAATTGACCATTAAGTGCATGGGTTTATTTCTGGGCTCTCTATTCTATTCCATTTTTCTATGTGTCTGTTTTTGTGCCCGTACAATATTGTTTTGATGACTGTAGCTTTGTAGTATAGGCTGAAGTCAGGGAGCATGATTCCTCCAGCTCTATTATTCTTTCTCAAGACTGTTTTGTCTATTTGGAATCTTCTGTATTTCCATACAAATTTTTAAAGTATTTGTTCTAGTTCTGTAAAAAATGTCATTGGTATTTTGATAGGGATTGGCATTTAAAACAGTAAACTCTGAGTAGCAGATTATTCTTCATAAGGTGGGTGGGTCTCATCCAATCATGAAAAGGTTTTAAAAGAAAAAAAGACTAAGAATTCTCTCTCCAGACTGCCTTCAGACTCAAGACGGCAATATGAACTCTTCCCTGAGTCCTGGCCTGCAGAATTCAGACTTGCTTGTCCCCATAATTACATAAGCCTATTTCTTAAAATGTGGGTTTCCTGGCTATCGAAAACTAGAGCATTCCTGTAAAGACTTGTGTAAGCTGAAATGGTGTAAAGATAAGCAGTTACCTTAGGGCACATCATGCTAATGGATGCACAGATTAAACTGAGATAAAGCACAGATGCTCACAGACACAGTTCAAAGCTATGGTGGCTTAGTGCTAAGATGCCCAGTGTAGTTGCTGGGGAAGGAGGTTGGTGGTGCCACTCTGGCTACTCTGGGTACCAATTCCGTCTATAGGCTCACTGCAAAAGAAATGCTGGACACTATTCTCACTTTTTTTGATAAAGAAAAAAATCCTCTTTGGACTTCTTTCAGTTAGTGAAAACAGGTATTAAGTAGGTCTTTTGTACAAGCGAAGTGGTGTAAAAAAAAAAAAGTGGTGAACTTTCCAAAAGCAGGAGATACCTGTAAATATCTTTCTCGCTGTATACACATGTATCCTATTGGTTCTGTTCCTCTGGAGAATCCTGACACAACAAACGGCAGAGAACTCAACCAAAACTGGCTTTAAAAAAATCTGTTGTCTGACATAACTGCAAAGTCTAAGTTCTATTGTCTATTTTCTATATTTGTAGGTGGGCTCCTCTTTGTGGCAAAAGAGACGGTCACTGGCCACCTGGGCTTACATTTTACCATGCCAAACATCATAATCAGTGGGCACTTCTCCTTCCACAAAGACTCAGCAAGAGTTTGAGGAATCAGGAAGACTGATCCTGTCAAACCTGGGCTTCTTTTAAGTGTTTTGTGGGGATGGTCAGGGAAACCCCAATGAACTAAAAATAGGAGATGACTAATCGTCCAAAGGAAAATTAAAATGCTATCACAAGAGCAGAGGAAGTGGATAGTGGGCAGGCACACCACAGACACCCCCTACACAGTCCAGGGCACTCAACTAGTACTTTATACTGCAGGCTATCTTTACATGAGCACCTACATTATCTCCTTAAATAAACTATAAAGTTATTAAAAAGACCACTTCTTAACAGCTTGTTATATTTCCTCTGGTCACTAGTAGTGTGAGTTCTAAATTTTCTACCCTTGTTCTTGACACAAATCTAGATTCAGGAACTCAAACGCCATTCATAGAGTGTGCACAGTGAGCTTTGTGATGAGTGACATATAAAATTGAGTGAAGAGTAATTTTTTAAAATTCATAAACCTCCCTTTCTAAATACTGACAAAGACTGTACAATATGGCTTAGTCCACTCATAGCAGTTACTTACCTAAATGGCTATCTTAAGTTGGAAAGCATCAAATAGAGTTTGGTTTCTGGGATGCAAAGGATCCATGGGACACAAGTCTTCTGAAATAGATGAAAACCTTCCTCTCAAATATCAATAGTATAAGAATCAAATCTGCTAGTTTATTTAGGTAAAAGAAGTAAAGAAGCATCCCCAAATGGCAAACCTCCTTACTAAGACACTTGAAGCAACTTACTATTGATTTATAACTATACCTTTTTACAATGTACACTACATAAAACTCTGCTTTGCAGAAGCTATTTATTACATTTCTGGTCATTATGATCCGGTCATTATGATAATCAGTGCTGATTCTTTATGACCCCTTGAAAAGCTAATACATTAGTTATAGGCCTTGGCCATCGAGAAAAAATTCTAATTTCCAACAAGACAACTGTGGCAAAACTTAATAATTAAAAAATCAAAAAAAATCTTCATACACACACACACACACACACACACACACACACACACACACACACACACCTCATGAGCCCTCTTTTCTGTCATAATTCATTCTTAAAAATAACTATAGTGTCTCCAAAACCTCTACCCACTGTACTCATTTCTCACCTCAATGCCTTAACTCATGTTGGTTCACTTCCTACATTTCACTTCCCAGCTAATATTTGGTCATCATTTCAGATTCAATTCTGGGGACATTCCTCTAAAACTATTTTCTTTAAATCAAGATTGGACTACACTACCTTCCGGAGTACTCCCACAGTACCCCTTGCTTATTGCTAACATGATTTGCAACATCACATTGAAATAATCTGGCAAAATCATTGTACCCCTGCTGCTGTGCATATACTTTTGGGCAGCAGGGGTTATGCCCTGTTAATCTTCTCTACAATACCCCCTCAACCACCCAATATCCCCCATCAGATATCTTTCACAAGCCCTGTTCAAAATAAACTGAGGAGGAGGGTTTGTGGAACTGACGACAAATGTACAAGGAAAAGTTATTCATTTAAAAAGAACCAGAGGGAGATGGGTTCAAGATGTCAGAGTAGAAAGACATGCTCTCACTCCCTCTTGCAAGAACACCAGAATCACAATTAACTGCTGAACAGTCATCAACAGAAAGACACTGGAACTGACCAAAGAACATACTCCACATCTAAAGACAAAGGAGAAGCCGCAATGAGATGGTAGGAGGGGGGCAATCACAATAAAATCAAATTCCATAACCGCCGGCTGGGGACTCAAAAACTGGAGAACACGTAAACCACAGAACTCCACCCAATGGAGTGAAGGTTCTGAGCACAACGTCAGGCTTCCCAACCTGGGGGTCTGGCAACAGGAGGAGGAGTTCTCAGAGAATCAGACCATGAAGGCTAGTGGGACTTGATTGCAGGACTTTGACAGGACTGGGGGAAACAGAGACTCCACTCTTGGAGGGCACACACAAAGTAGTGCGTGCATCAGGACCCAAGGGAAGGAGCAGTGACCCCACAGAACACTGAACCAGACATAACTGCTAGTGTGGGAGGGTCTCCTGCAGAGGTGGGGCATGCCTGTGGCTCACTGTGGGGACAAGGACACTGGCAGCAAGAGTTCCGGGAAGTACTCCTTGGCACGAGCCCTCCCAAAGTCCTCCATGAGCACAACCAAAGAGCCTGTACTCTCCAGGGCTGGGTTGCCTCAGGCCAAACAACCAACAGGGAGGGAACTCAGCCCCACCCATTAGCAGACAAGTGGAGTAAAGTTTTATTGAGCTCTGCCCACCAGAGCAACACCCAGCTCTACCCACCACCAGTCCATCCCATCAGGAAGCTTGCACAAGTGTCTTAGATAGCCTCATCCACCAGAGGGCAGACAGCAGAAGCAAGAAAAAATACAATCCTGCAGCCTGTGAAATGAAAAGCACATTCACAGAAAGACAGACAAAATGAAAAGGCAGAGGACTATATATGAGATGAACGAACAAGATAAAACCATGGAAAAACAACTAAATGAAGTGGAGATAGGCAACCTTCCAGAAAAAGAATTCAGAATAATGATAGTGAAAATGATCCAGGACCCCAGAAAAAGAATGGAGGCAAAGATCGAGAAGATGCAAGAAATGTTTAACAAAGACCTAGAAGAATTGAAGCACAAACACCTAAAAGAATTAAAGAACAAACAAAGAGAGATGAACAATACAATAACTAAAATGAAAAATACACTAGAAGGAGTCAATAGTAGAATAACAGAGGCAGAAGAATGGATAAGTGATCTGGAAGAAAGAATGGTGGAATGCACTGCCACAAAACAGAAAACAGAAAAAAAGAATGAAAAGAAATGAAGACAGCCTAAGAGACCTCTGGGACAATATTAAATGCACGAAAATTTGCATTATCAGTGTCCCAGAAGAGGAAGAGAGAGAGGAAGGACCTGAGAAAATATTTGAAGAGATTATAGTCAAAAACTTCCCTAACATGGGAAAGGAAATAGGCACCCAAGTCCAGGAAGCACAGAGAGCCCCAAGCAGGATAAACCCAAGGAGAAACACACTGAGACACATAGTAATCAAATTGACAAAAATTAAAGACAAAGAAAAATTATTAAAAGCAACAATAATTATTGTTGACAAATTATTGACAAATAACATACAAGGGAACTCCCATAAGGTTTAACAGCTGATTTCTCAGCAGAAACTCTACAAGCCAGAAAGGAATGACATGATATATTGAAAGTAACGAAAGGGAAGAAGCTGCAACCAAGATTGCTCTACCCAGCAAGGATCTCATTCAGATTCGACAGGGAAATCAAAAGGTTTACAGACAAACAAAAGCTAAGAGAATTCAGCACCACCAAACCAGCTCCACAATAAATGCTAAAGGAACTTCTCTAAGTGGGAAACACAAGAGAAGAAAAGGACTTACAAAAACAAACCCAAAACAATTAAGAAAATGGTCACAGGAACATACATATCGATAATTACCTTAAATGTGAATGGATTAGATGCTCGAAAGAAAAGACACATACTGGCTGAATGGATACAAAAACAAGACCCGTATATATGCTGTCTACAAGAGACCCACTTCAGGCCTAGGGACACATATGGATAGAAAGTGAAGGGATGGAAAAAGATATTCCATGCAAATAGAAATCAAAAGAAAGCTGGAGTAGCAATACTCAGATCACATAAAATAGACTTTAAAATAAACAATGTTATAAGAGAGCAGGAAGGACACTACATCATGATCAAGGGTTCAATCCAAGAGGAAGATATAATAAATATATATGCAGCCAACATACGAGCACCTCAATACATAAGGCAAATGCTAACAGCTATAAAAGAGGAAATTGACAGTAACACAATAATAGTGGGGGACTTTAACACCTCACCTACACCAATGGACAGATCATCCAGACAGAAAATTAATAAGGAAACATAAGCTTTAAATGATGCAATAGACCAGGTAGATTTAATTGATATTTACAGGACATTCCATCCAAAAACAGCAGATTACACGTTCTTCTCAAGTGCACATGGAACATTCTCCAGGATAGATCACATCTTGGCTCACAAATTAAGCCTTGGTAAATTTAAGAAAATTGAAATCATATCAAGCAACTTTTCCGACCACAAGACTATGAGATTAGAAATGAATTACAGGGGAAAAAATGTAAAAAACACAAAAACATGGAGGCTAAACAACACATTACTAAATAACCAAGAGATCACTGAAGAAATCAAAGAGGAAATTAAAGAATACCTAGAGACAACTGACAACAAAAACACGATGATCCAAAACCTATGGGATTCAGCAAAAGCAGTTCTAAGAGGGAAGTTTATAACAATACAATCCTACCTCAAGAAACAAGAAAAATCTCAAATAAAGAATCTAAAATTACACCTAAAGGAACTAGAAACAGAAGAACAAACAAAATCCAAAGTTAGCAAAAGGGATGAAATCATAAAGATCAGAGCAGAAATAAATGAATTAAGAAACAAAGAAAACAATAGCAAAGATCAATAAAACTAAAAGCTGGTTCTTTGAGAAGATAAGCAAAATTGATAAACCTTTAGCCAGACTCATCAAGAAAAAGAGGGAGAGGACTCAAATCAATAAAATTAGAAATGAAAAAGGAGAAGTTACAACAGATACAGCAGAAATACAAAGCATCATAAGAGACTACTACAAGCAACTCTATGCCAATAAAATGGAAAACCTGGAAGAAATGGACAAATTCTTAGAAAGTATAACCTTCCAAGACTGAACCAGGAAGAAATAGAAAATACGAACAGACCTATCACAAGTAATGAAATTGAAACTGTGATTAAAAATCTTCCAACAAACAAAAGTCCAGGACCACATGGCTTCACAGGTGAATTCTATCAAACACTTAGAGAAGAGTTAACACCCATCCTTCTCAAACTCTTCCAAAAAATTGCAGAGGAAGGAACACTCTCAAATTCATTCTATGAGGCCACCATCACCCTGATACCAACCAGACAAGGATACTACAAAAAAAGAAAATTACAGACCAATACAACTGATGAATACAGATGCAAAAATACTCATGAAAATACTAGCAAACAGAATCCAACCACACATTAAAAGGATCATACACCATGATCAAGTGGGATTTATCCCGGGGATGCAAGGATTCTTCAATATATGTAAATCAATCAATGTGATACACCATAACAAACTGAAGAATAAAAACCATATGATCATCTCAATAGATGCAGAAAAGCTTTTGACAAAATTCAACAGCCATTTATGATAAAAACTCTCTAGAATGTGGGCATAGAGGGAACTTATCTCCACACATAAAGCCATAGGCGACAAACCCACAGTAAACATCATTCTCAACGGTGAAAAACTGAAAGCATTTCCTCTAAGGTAAGGAGCAAGACAAGGATGTCCACTCTCGCCACTATTATTCAACATAGTTTTGGAAGTCCTAGCCACAGCAATCAGAGAAGAAAAAAAAATAGAAATCCAAATTGGAAAAGAAGAAGTAAAACTGTCACTGTTTGCAGATGACATGATACTATACATAGAGAATCCTAATGATGCCACCAGAAAACTACTAGAGCTAATCAATGAATTTGGTAAATTTGCAGGATACAAAATTAATGCACAGAAATCTCTTGCATTCCTATACACTAACTACGAAAGATCCGAAAGAGAAATTAACTGTCATACAGAGTGAAGTAAGTCAGAAAGAGAAAATCCCATATCGTATATTAACGCATATATGTGTAATCTAGATAAACTGTAAAAATGAACCGTTTTGCAAGGCAGAAATAGAGACACAGATGTAGAGAACAAACGTATGGACACCAAGGGGGAAAAGTGGGGGAGCGGTGGTGGGATGAATTGGGAGATTGGGATTGACATGTATACACTAATATGTATAAAATAGATAACTAACAAGAACCTGCTATATAAAAAAAATAAATTTAATTAAATTTAAAAATAAAAAGAACCAGACAGGTATATTCTCAAAGTTTAGCTGTTATATTGCTGAGATATGCCATCTTGGGAAAGTCACGTGCATGTCTGGGATTTTTGTTTTTCATACAGAAATTCAAAGGATAAGATCAGTGATCTCTTCCACAGAGTAACTGTAGTTGCAGACACATGTTATTAACTGCAGATGACCCACTACTTAGATTTAAGGATCAATTAGCATTAAAAGGCTCCTAGACAACAGTCAGGAAACTGCAAAAATGTGACATGATTAGGATATATCCATTTGATGACCATGAGAACAAAGATAATAATCTACTGGCATGACCCTAAGAACAAAGATAATAATTTTCATCACAGTTAAGCAGGGTCTGCCTAATGTCACTAAAATATTCAAAGAGAAAACCAAGGCAAGGGCATTCATAAACTCAGGCTGTAGGCAAATTTACCTTGGATTAATTTGTGAATTTCACTGATGTTTTCTTCTGGTTCTAAAGACTTTTAAAGAAAATCTTACAAAATCAACCTCTTGATATTTTATTTAAAACTCAATTCATACTTAGAAGGAGTTTTCTGGGATAATGTTCTGTACCTTGATTGGGGTTTGTTTTACACAGGTGTATGCCCTTGTCAAATCCCAAGAGGTGGCCACTTAAGATCTGTATGTGTCATTGTATATGAATTTTGGCTAAGTATTTAGGAAGAAGTGTATGCATGTGTGTAGTTTACTTTGAAATGCATTGGAATAAAGAACCAATGAATGAAAAGGGGGATGGATAGATAGAAGGATGGAGACAGTAAAATGTTACAGATAGAATCCAGTTGATGGGTATACTGGTGTTCAATGTGCTATTATTTGAAACGATGTATGTTTGAGAATTTTCATAAGAAAATGATGCAAAGATTTTCAATAAAAAAATTTAAATCAGGAACAGACATTTACAGAAGTACCACATTTGTCTTTTGAGACTACCATATTTTTTAAAGAAGTATTCTAACCTATGGTAAAGAAATGTAAAAAGATAAAAATGAAATGTTTTTTACTGATTTTTTTTACACATTTTAATTCAGAAATTTTCTATAAGGATATTTCCCTTTCTTGACAGAGTCATCACAGGATTAAATAAAATGGTGTTTGTATGTATCAGTGTGTGTATGACAAAAAAATATTTACTAGAGAGTATTAAGAAAGATACCCTCTCAGGATATGCAGTTGCAGGTTGTTTTAATCAAAGACATAAACAGCAGCAGATCTCAGAGAGATAAATTTAATCTCAAATTTTCTGTCATATTAAGAAAGAGGCAAAGAGAAAAATAGAAGATATCTAAGTGCTCAAAACATGGATGGAACTCACATTCCCTTCCTCCTGCCCCAATCCTCAAGGCTCTGATATTTACATTTTTTTTTAACATCTTTATTGGGGTATAATTGCTTTACAATGGTGTGTTAATTTCTGCTTTATAACAAAGTGAATCAGTTATACATATACATATGTCCCCATATCTCTTCCCTCTTGCGTCTCCCTCCCTCCCACCCTCCGTATCCCACCCCTCCAGGCGGTCACAAAGCACCTAGCTGATATCCCTGTGCCATGCGGCTGCTTCCCACTAGCTATCTACCTTACGTTTGTCAGTGTATATATGTCCAGGCCTGTCTCTCGCCCTGTCACAGCTCACCCTTCCCCCTCCCCATATCCTCATGTCCGTTCTCCAGTAGGTCTGTGTCTTTATTCATGTCTTACCCCTAGGTTCTTCGTGACATTTTTTTTTCCTTAAATTCCATATATATGTGTTAGCATACGGTATTTGTCTTTCTCTTTCTGACTTACTTCACTCTGTATGACAGACTCTAGGTCTATCCACCTCATTACAAATAGCTCAATTTCGTTTCTTTTTATGGCTGAGTAATATTCCATTGTATATATGTGCCACATCTTCTTTATCCATTCATCCGATGATGGGCACTTAGGTTGTTTCCATCTCCGTGATATTTACATTTTTAAAAAAAAATGAGTTACTTCAAGGAGAAAGCAGGCTGGCAAGAAAAGGGAAATTACTGGAACTGTTTGCAGGGAGGGCAGAGGGAGTGGAGGGAAAGCACTGGGCACTGGGGGTTTTCATCGCTTTTCCAAAAGGGGAACATCAAACTCTCTTAGAAGCAAAGCTGCTGCTTGCCAACCTTTCTTCCTGCTATTTGCAGAAATATTTAATCAAGGGATTGCATCTTCAAATATTTGTGAATAAGCAGACAGAATTGCCAGTTGCCTAGTGAGAAACTTAATACTTCTCTTGGGTCCAAGTGTGTCACTTAACTTTAATCTAAGCATCTGAGATGTAATTTGTGCCACATACTACATGAAAATCAACTGGATTGCATTCTGCTGTTCAACAATAACACGGGTGCAGAATGTTGGCACTCATCACCCCTGGATACTCTGCAAAGCAGTAAGAACAAACATCATCCTCTCTAGCTGGAAGGTATCCACTTGTCTAATATGCTGACACACATGGTGTGCTAAGGAAGGTCATAAATATGTTTGTTATGGCAAACAGCTCGGGTGTTAGCTTGCTTGGAAACAACAAGAAAAACAAAAGCTCTAACAATTGTTTATTTTAACTTGCAGTACCAAGAAAATACATCTAACCGTCTTTTGTTAGTGAGACAATCTGTTAATCAAAATACCTATGTTTAAACTTATCCATATGTGCTACTGTCTTTGATAGCTATGCTAATTAGTGTATTCCCTGGAGGCCATATGGCTTTAGGTAAACAGCCTGATGAAACACTATCTTGGAAGAGATATTTTGGAAGACCCTGCAGTTAATAGCTTCTATTACTTTCCAGTGAGTTCCTCATTCTCAGTACCCTAGAGGAGAGAACTCCTACCTTGATTTCACCCAGCTTGGAAATGAGATCATGTGATCCTCAAGCCAGTTGTTGACCTAACAGTCCTTGGGCTATCATTGCACAGTGGGAGGAAAACAGAATCATTTTCTTTTTCTTCTCCTCTGCCTCCTCCTTTGTGTCCTCCTCCTCTACCACTACCACCACCACCACTTCTTCCATCATAAGCACCACCACAATCATCATAGGTTATAAACAAAATAGCGTTTCTGCCTGTTTATTACTAGACCATTGTAAGAAGTGTTGGGTAGTTTTTCAACAAACTTTGAGGACACGCTATGGGTGACATGATTTAAAATAAAGTCAAGGAGGCACTGAAGGAATCAGCTTTGAGATGTTCTTGAGGAACACCTTAAAGAAATGGTCACACATTCTCCCAAAGAGCCAGAACTGAGATAATACTGTAAGTCAGGATAACTGCCAATAGAGACAAGTTATGCATATGAATACCTGGCACACATAAAAAAAAATAAACAATGCTTTTGAATGCAAGACCCACATCAAAGATAACAAGGGTAAAGGTGATTATTTGTGATGGAGGTGATTCTCACATGGTCTCCCCTATATGGTATTCTCTAGGGCAGAGGTTGACAAATATCTTCTGTAAAGGATCAGATTGTAAATATTTTAAGTTTTGAGAGCAAGGGTCTTTGTTACAACTTTGCAGCTAGAGTGTGAAAGCACTCAGAGGCAAAACATAAAGGAATGAATGTAACTGTATTCTAAAAAAATTTTACGGAGGGACACACAATTTATATATAAATTTTCATATACAATGAGATATTAGTATTATTTTTCATTTTTTTCAGGCATTTACAAAACTGTAAAGCCATCCTCAGCCCGTGGTTTGTACAAAAATAGGCAACTGTTAAGATTTGCCCCTTTTGGCCATAATCTGCTGCCCCCTGCCCTTGGGTGAGGAGTGCAGGGATTTATTACTTAATGATGGGCAATACATTTTCCTTGGTGAATGAAGAGGATATTGTTAAGGATACTTAAAAATAAAAGGACCTCTCATGGACTGAACATTGACTATTCACCTCAATTGTGATGTTGGCAGTATTACCCGACTTGTGGATTAGAAAATAAAGCTTGGAGAGTTGAAAACCTACCCAAGACCACGTAGTTAGCATAGGGGTTCGTGTCTGGACTAACCCAAAGGTCATGTATCCCACTATGCTAATTGGTTTCTCTGAGAAATAGTGAATTGAACATACTTGGGACATTTCCCCAGACTACTTTGTCTCTTGGTGAGCATATTCACTTGAGAAGAACACATGAAACCAAAAGTAGAGCAATTTTGTTTCTCACTACCTGTCCCAGAGAATGTAATTTAACTAAAACGGTAGTTGTAGCAAAATATTCACAAGCTGTAGGACACACGCTACCTGCTGACCGAATAGAAACTTTATTTGGAAAACCTATTGCTCTGATAGCTCACCAAAGAAACTGGAGATTGCAAAGGGAATAAAAGGGAAATTATTAGCTAGTATGAACATCATAGGCTGTTATGACTACTTTTCTAAGTGTTCAGGTTTTCCATGAGCAACAGAAATAGAAAGTAGTGAGAAGACATATAATCTTAGTTCAGTGGCAACACACACACACACGCGCATGCACACACACACACACAGACACCTCACAGGGCATGCCTGACTTTTCATAAAGAATACACATGAAATAGTGAACTGATAAGAACTTTCCTGTATGTTCTGGAAGAAGGGAAGGAGGTGTGGGTTGCTCAGCGTCTCTATAGAAACCAATAAATTTTCATAGCAGTGTATACAAGAGAGGAGGAGAAGGGAACTGGGGCCAGGGCATTGCATTAAAAACGCAGACTTCTTATATCAGCCTCTCCACCGCTAATCCCAGAGTGAATTTCAGAGAGTTCACTTCATCCTGACCTGCTGAATCACCATCCTTCCACAGATTTAATTCTCTCTAGTATTGCCCCTCCCCCTGCCTCATTTTTCCCTCTCAGAAATGGTTCCAAATATCTCTAACCTGATCCCATGAAATAAGGGATAGAGCAGGGTTTCTCAACCTCAGTACTCCTGACATTTAGGGTTGGATAATTCTTTGTTGTATGGGTATTGCTCTGTGCATTGGGGGATGCTGAGTAACAGCAGATATGGTCAAATATCTCCTGGAGAAGGGGGAGGAGGGCTTCCCTGGTGGCGCAGTGGTTGGGAGTCCGCCTGCCGATGCAGGGGACATGGGTTTGTGTCCCGGTCCGGGAAGATCCTACATGCCACGGAGCAGCTGGGCCCGTGGGCCATGGTCGCTGAGCCTGCGCATCCGGAGCCTGTGCTCTGCAACGGGAGAGGCCGCAGCAGTGAGGCCCAGCGAACCGCAAAAATAATAAATAAATAATAAAAAAAAAGAAGGGGGAGGAGACACTTCTTCCCCCATTCCCCACCCTTCTCTCTCTCTCTCTCCTAAAAGAAGTAGTAAAGAGCTTGTGAAAAGAGGTGGTCTCTAGCAAGATGCAGACAGAGGCAACAGTCAAAAACAAGATGAAAGATGAGATCCCTTTGGACTGCAGAGAGGATGCAGTTCTGTGGGAGTAGAGCATCTGTGGCAAGTCAGCCTCCCCCTACCACGTTACTCCGTGATGTGCCTAGGGAGGTGCTATCCAAGGTACTGATGTTATAACTTTAGCTGAGATTCTTTTTCTAGAGGCCAGAGCTGAGAGCTGCCACATTGCAAGGAACCATCTGGGCTTTGACAGAGACTGTCAGCGGCAATTTTAGCAGACCAGCATTTAGATATCCTTCCCCATTTCCTGTGTTCAACTTCAGAGGCTGGATTAGCTCCAGTAAGAATGGAAATGTAATTTTCTCACCAAACTGGCAAAGATTGGATGGAGCTTCATAGCCAGAAATAAGTTGCTTTAAAGCAAATAAAGATATGAAGTCTTACACACTACTGTTACTGGTTTATGTCTGCAAGTTGCCGAACTCTCTGTTGTGTTAAACTTCCAGTCTCAATTGTGGATGGCTTAGTATAGAGTCCTCAGGTGTGAAAAGGTTCAGATAAGCCTCTCCAAAAGGTTCCAATTTGGCATGTGAACTACTGTCAGCTTAAGGCAATAAAGACCTGGCAGACTCAAGGGAAAATTTTCTCTCTCCCTTGACTATTTAAAGGAATTTAGATAAGAGGGCCTGGCCCAGAAAGAGAACAAGTACCAGAGATAACTTTTTATCTGAATGACCTATCTGTATGGCAGGACAGACATCTGCTCTGCTTACTGTCCTGTGAATTACCCTTGTCCTCTTTTAAGGCCCCTATCCCTATCCTTAGCTCAGAATGGCATATAAGCTTCAACTGCCCAACTTGCCCTCCTGTCCTATATTCTTTTTTTTTTTTTTTTTTTTTTTTGCGGTACGCGGGCCTCTCACTGTTGTGGCCTCTCCCGTTGCGGAGCACAGGCTCCGGACGCGCAGGCTCAGCGGCCATGGCTCACGGGCCCAGCCGCTCCGCAGCACGAGGGATCTTCCCAGGCCGGGGCACGAACCCGTGTCCCCTGCATCGGCAAGCGGACTCTCAACCACTGCGCCACCAGGGAAGCCCCTGTCCTATATTCTTACGGGACCCGTACATACATAATTAAATTTGTTTTTCTCCTGTTACCCTGTTTTATCGTTCATTTGATTATTAGACCTAGCAAAAATGGTTCCTTCCCTATAGGTGCTATACTGAAACTCAATAAGGATTATATCTCCTCGTCTTGGCTCTGCTCTTTGTTTAATGGTTCCCAAACTGCCAACTTTTACAATGTTCTCAACACCTAACTCTCACTAGCGCCTGGGCCACAGAAATGCTTAGATCACTGGCCTGGACTCAAATAATGGCTCCAGGCACACCCAGTGAGGGTTACAAAGACCCACAGGTGGAATAAGGTTGGATAAATACTTCACTAGGTAAATGTGTGTTTTCTGAAAGTCTTGCAGCTGGTAACTAGATGGGACTATTCATGCCTCTAACCTTGTTGAAGAGTTAACTTTGCTAGACGGTTCCTCATTATCAGGTTGCCTGCACTCATCTGCTATTTTAATAAATGCAGGCTCAAGTTACACATCTTGCTCAAAAACAGAAATTGTATACCACTCCAGCAAATAACCCTGTCCTCCCATCAACAGCAGGGAGCTGTGTGCATATGATATATTTCTCTTTGTGTATATACACACATTTGCAATTATTTTAATTCTATGTATTCAGGATGATAAAACACAGCTTGGGTAATCAGTAATTGGCTGGTGTTGAGCCTGGCATGACTCATACCTTTCACACCAAATGATTCCTTTGATTCTTGGGTGGAGGGCGGTGCCTGTGGCCCTTTTAATTTGGCTGCATTGCAAACTGTGTTGGGAAAAAACCCAATGTGATCCAAAGGAAAATACTAAGGAAATAGCTATTTCTCTCTCAATAGGTAGAAATAAGCAGATTATTTTTTAAAAGGCACTGTTCAAAGCACAACTGCAATAAGTAAATTTACAATCCCTTCAAAAATCTGTACACCATATATTCATATTCAATAAGATATCAAATTAGTTACAGGTTTTAACTTCATTTTTGGTGTCTCTATTCCCATCCAGATATAAATACAAACTTTTCTGTTCAATTAAGAGCAAACATGTCAGTATATGTTAATAACTAAAGATTCCAAGGTCTGGGAACCATGTGACCTGGATTCTATTCTTACCATGATGTGAACTTACTGCCAACTCTAAGCTAGCCTCTGCCCCGCCTCTCCATCTGCAGAATGAATGGCTGACTAAATAAATGCTAAGGTTTCCTCCTACTCTAACATTGGATAGTTGCATCTCTCTAATGATACAAACAATCCTACCAAAAAGTCACACTTTTAACTCCCATTCAATTGTAAAATAATTGCCCATTCAAGGACTAAGAGAATGAAATCAAAAGCAGAGATACGTGTTTACAATTGTCCATCAGAAACTGCATATTCAAATGTTTACAAGGTGACTGGCTTGAATATAAATGTGGGAAGCCAACCATAAGTGAGTAGTGGGAACTTTGGGGAACCAAGGAGCACACTCCCCGTCTGTAAAAGGCAACTTGTCAGCTCCAGTCTACTGCAGCCATACAGGAATGCAAGACACCATACCATCAAGAGAAGTCAGAAATCCAGACTTTTCCGTTAGATCTCCTGATATTTAAATGACTGAAACTCCCTGTGGACAAACTCTAGTAGGCTAAAGGGAAATCACAGTTCCCTATTAAAAGTTCATTCTCTTCCCAGATAAGGTCACACCTACCTTGGCTTCAAGTAACACCTCTAGGCTAAGGACTCCCAAATCTCTAAGATCTCTAGCTTGGCTCTCATTCTTAAACCTCAGGCTATATACTTAATAACCTCCCAGGCATCTCCACTTGGATGCCATGAAATCTAAATCTCACCAACTTGCATACACTTAGTTTTTTCCCACAGCATTTAAGAATTCAGTTGTGGGCACACTTAACCTGGGCCAAAAAGAGGAAGTTCAAAGGCAGTAAATTTGGATTGATGTAAGAGTTAAACCCTGCCAGAAAGTTGTCTCATTCTCAGGCTGCAGGCATCAGGCATATTGCTAGCTTCCCCTACAGCACTCACCTGCTGTTTTTTTTGTTTGTTCTTTTGTTTTTTTTTTTTTCCGGTACACGGGCACCTCCCTGTTGGGGCCTCTCCTGTTGCGGAGCACAGGCTCTGGACGCGCAGGCTCAGTGGCCATGGCTCACGGGCCCAGCCGCTCTGCGGCATGTGGGATCTTCCCGGACTGGGGCACGACCCCGTGTCCCCTGCATCGGCAGGAGGACTCTCAACCACTGTGCCACCAGGGAAGCCCTCACCTGCTGTTTTCATAAATGTTCAATAACAGGAATCACATACCTTTCCAGAACAAGTATCTCTGTCCTCCTACCAATAGCTGGGGAACTAGTTTACTGTATAGGATGTAATTCTCTTTATAGGTACTCTTATTTGAAATTATTTTAATTCCATGCACTTTGGGATTAAAATACAGCTTCGGTAGTCAGGAACTGGATGGTGTCTTTTCTCCAAACAAAAATCAGTTTAATCTGTGGTTTGGGTTTTCTCCTGCCCAAAATCACAAGGTGTAATACTGCTAACTGAGGTTGGAAATTGGAATAGAAACACAATTGTGAAGCGTTCACTGATGTAAACCAAAACCACCACCATCTACTCTTCAATTCTTTTACAATACGATTTAAATTAACAAGGGGCTCAGAGGGAAAACAAGGCTTTAATCTAGCAAAGAAAACATAGATAAGTCTCATATTTTAACAAAATAAACAAGCCCACAAAAAGCAGTTAGGTTTTCTCCTTTAAATCACTAAAACGGGGACTTCCCTGGTGGTCCAGTGGTTAAGACTCTTTGAGCTCCCAATTCAGGGGCCCAGGGTTCAATCCCTGGTCAGGGAACTAGATTCCCGCATGTTGCAACTAAGAGCTCGCACGCCACAACTAAAAGATCCCACACGCGGCAACTAAGACCCAGCACAGCCAAAAAAATAAATAGTTTTTTTAAAAAACACTATGATGATCTATGAAGCTTACTTCTTGGATTCTAAACCTTAAAACTGTTTCTAAAATTATGAAAACAGTGACATTTTTGGAAGGACACTTCTATTTTTATGTCTTGTCTTAGAGTAAGACCAAATGCTACTGAATTTATGGGGTAGTGCTACCTCTTGATGTGAAATAAAACTAGATGAAAACATGCAATGGGGGAAGAATTATACTATTTCCATTGGTTTCTTCAGAGGTTTATATGCATTCTTGTATTTTAAGATTATTTTTAACATTTTTTTTGTCATAAGTTAAAGGGAATGGAAAGGGGTTAGGTCACCTAAAGTATTCACTCTCTCACTACTTCTCAAAATGTGATGCTGAAGTTACCTCTCTTTCAATATCTTTTCTTCAGTTCTGCAGTAAGTTACTGTGCATTTTTATCCCCATTACTTGACCTGACAAAGACAATTCACGGTGTAGACACTTTTTAGGTTAAAGACCAGATGGTCGATAATGTACATACAAGGAAGAAATGGCAGATTAATATGACAGATGTTTATGTATATTAAAATAACCAAAGCTAATTGCTATGTAAAGAGCTAATAGCTAAATGAATGTAGCTTCCATTTCACAAGAATGTATAGCTAATCTTTCTTTTCCACAAGTTCTGACAAGTACAAATTATCATACTGATCGCTGAACAAGGCAATGGCCTGGCTAATAACACTCCTAAAGGTATTTCTCCTCTGTCCATCCCAATTCATCTTGCCTGAGTATTTCTGATCCTTCTTTTATCATTTTAATGTGTACAATGATACGTTCATACAGATAACAAGAAAATCAAATGGATATGACTTTCTGTTAAATTATTTTATTTATGACCGTTAAAAAGAAAAAAAAAAAACTTGTACGCAGTTTAAAAAATAATTTAGGGGAAACAGTACTCAAAATTGAAGAGAAAACTTTTTTCCCAAAACAAAATTAGCTGATTACCATTGTTTGGATAAATCTACGTTTAATTTTGTCTGACTTGTTCAGGGTCCATTCTTCATCTCATGATTTATACTGAGATGTCTGAACTCTGCATTACATGTTAAATACATGGGACAGACATCAGACTCTACTTCAGGTCACGCTGGGAAGGAAATAGGAAAGACAGGTACTTGGGGTCCAAAGCTTATTTTAAACCCACTTATACAACTTTCTACAATTTCTCCTTTTTTGCCTTTGGCTACAAAATCCATTGCTTTCATATTCCCTACCTGTCCAGTATTCTCAGTTGCAATGCTTTGGTTAGGCTGATCTATTCTGCTCCCTGCTTTCTCTCTCCTTTGTTCTCAATGGGATTCATTCATCTTCCTCTCCCCTTGAAGCCTTGCTAAATGATTGACTTTCAAATCCCTAAATCACACAGAGTGTTAATGGATGTTAATGGCTTCCCCAAGTATTTAAATTTTAAATGGAAACTCTTATAGGTACACTAGAAATCAAAAGAATAAATATTTAATAGTGTGAATTGTAGGAAAAGTAAAGACATTTTAGAGCCAGCATTCTCCACTAGTCCTCATCAAATAAAGTCTACCTTTAAGGTAAATCCTATAAATGATACATAAAGGTGAGTTTTTTCAGTTTGGATAGAGCAATGGTTGCAGTTTAAGGCAGCCTCAGGGATCCATGCCCAGAGACTCTGTTTTAGTAGGTTTATGGGAAAGCCCAGAAATCTGTGTTTAAGGGAACAACACAAGAGATTCTACAGCAAGTGGTCTTGAGAGTACACTATAAAATACCTGCCACCTGAAAGGCTACTGGACTATTCATAGTCAAGGATGAGAAGGGCAACACCTACAGCTGCCACTTAGTTGCATCTCTCAGGTACTTTTGCTCAAATATCAAAAGGGTTCAAAATAATCATTATTTTACTGGGTTCCCCTAAGGAATAAACAAGTTAATAATATATCATTGTTGGCCATCATCACCATCAACGTCATCATTAACATCAATAATAATGGAAAAACACTTGAAGTGTGTTCATATGCGCTATGCTCTGGTCTAAGTGTTTGCATGTATTGACTCATTTAATCTTCAACATGTGGACATATATTCAGGGGGACTAACTGAACTATGCTCAAGCATCAGCATATAACTATATTCTTATGATTAAAAGTTAATGTCAGGAAAATCACATCATCAACAAAACTCTTAAAAGTTGCTGGCTGGGACTGTGTGTGTGTGTGTGTGTGTGTACACAAGAGAGATACGTGCATTTGTTCAGGGTCTATCAGTCTTGTCTTGACTGTGTTTTCAAGTCAGCAGCCTTATCTTTACTTTTATTCCACTCAATCTCTTCTTGTCCTTTTCCTTTGTTTGAAAATAACTACACCCAAGTCTGCAAAGCATCATCTTTCTTTTCCACTTCTTTTTGTAAAGAGTTTGTGACATTCTGAGAGATGGACATGCTATCACAATAATGGTGGATTGTTTTGACTTATAGGGAATCTAAGGAGAAAAAACGTCTCCACACAGGAAAGTGACAAGACAGACCTCAATCGCTCTGAAAGGTGGGGTCAATGACTGGTACGGTCTGTCCAATCTCTCCTTTGGTTTCACAGAATGCCAAACATACACCTGGATGCTGGCAGCAGAAGGAAAACCACCTTATGAAGGATAAGAGCAAAATTTGTTGTTGCTGAAATCCTAGAATGAAACTAGGAAGACTGGGTACTTTTGCTTAATTAAGATTAACAATGGCTGAAAGGCAGGTCTTTGGAAATGGACCCATGATATAATATGGCACAGGGTGCAACTTTCAGTACTTAGAGATTTGACACCCCTCCCTCACCTTTCAATCTAGATCTTCTATTACCCAATTCCAGGTATTCAAACAGCTACTCCCCATTTTCTATACACACTTCATGCATTTCACCTGGGTGTTTTTACTCACCCATATACAAGTAGTTCCCTTTGCCTGCTTCCAGCCTAGTGCATGTCTAGGTTCTAACTACTCATTAAAGTAGGCGTTTGTGGGCTTCCCTGGTGGCACAGTGGTTGAGATTCCGCCTGCCTTTGGAAGGGACACGGCTTCGTGCCCCGGTCCGGGAAGATCCCACATGCCGCGGAGCGGCTGGGCCCGTGAGCCATGGCCGCTGAGCCTGCGCGTCCGGAGCCTGTGCTCCGCAACGGGAGAGGCCATAGCAGTGAGAGAGGCCCGCGTACCGCAAAAAAAAAAAAAAAAAAAAAAGTAGGCGTTTGTAAGCTAAATGCACCCAGACTGGCTTGGAGAGAATCCATCAGTTTGTTAAAGTGAATTACAATGTACTTGTGATTTTTGGAGCTGAGAAACAATCATTTTCCTCAGATGATGAAAGAGATCTCTGACCTCCTCACCAAAAAAGTTAAGAAACACTGCAACCTGGAACCGAGATCATGGGTCACTTTTTCCATAAAGATGTCCTTGATTTCTTCAGCCTGCAGGTCAAGGTCAATGTTTAGAATTTCCTTGAGGGCAAAATCAGTACCTTTTGGCCTGAGTCCTCTAAGAGATCATAAATGTTTCATGGTCAAGGAGTGCATTTTATTTATTCTAGAATCTCAGTATCTGTAGACAGTAGGGACTCATGTTCCTTAACTTGTACTTTATATTTCTGTATCATTTATCAGTAGCTTTGCACCTAGTGGAGGAAGAGCTTTACACCTATGTGTGAATGGATGAAAATTCACATCAAAAGAACAAACACAAAAACATTAAACAACTAAGAAATATCCCATTTGCCTAATATTTTAAGGTTTGCTATGATACTTTCAAAGGTGAATTTACTGGTTCTCTTGGTATTCAGAATATATTTTTCTTGTCCTTTTCCTAAATTTCCAGGCATTTTTCAATAACAACATTGTACATATTTTTGACCATTCTAGTAATTCAACAGTAATTTAGGATGAAGCAAATTGGTGGCAACAGGAATGAAAATGGTAAATCCATTTAAATGAGTTTATACAATCACCTGCCATAGATTCTGAGTGATTCACGCAAAGAAAACACTTACACACATGCGCACACACACATATATAGAGAATACAGACATATGTACACATACATAGGTGTGTGTGTGTAATTAATGTTCATCACACGTCAGAGAAGGTACAACCACATATTAAGATGTTAAGGATGGGTTTTTTTGGAAAGACACAGCTTGAGAAAGGAAGGCTGCTGAGGAACATCTACTTGTTTCTGGACCTTTAGTCATAGGAAGTCTGAGATCTCTCTACCCGCCTCCTCCCTACCTTCTCAGTCAGCGCACACGTTTACCCATCACTCCCAGACTCTGCTGCCGTGGCAGGTAATTGCAGAGCCCACATCTCCTTGTACAGCTGGTGGGACCACATGTACCCCAAAGGGACATGGTTGGGGCATAACAAAAAGCACTTAGAAATTCTACGTAATTACTCAGTGGGCTAATCTCTGTCTGAACTTCTAGGTCATAATTTATATACCACACTTTTGGCAATTTCTAGCATCCTGACCCATGGTATGGCTAGAACTGTTATCTGACGTTGTTATTAAGCTATACATTTATGTCTTGCTTCCCTAAGCCAGATTATAAAATCTGAGTGAAAGACCATATCATGTACTTTTCCCCTATTACCTTGAATACTTAATACAAGGCTCTAGAAACATTAGGGTCTAAAAAACCTTTAAAACTGTAGCTTTATTTTCTAAAACTGTTCTCTGTACATTTTATAGTTTAGCCATATGATATCATATCCTATTTCCTTCATAACATATAATTTCAAATATCTGTTTTCCTTGTTACAAAAGCAATATTACCACTGTAGAAACTGTAGTTTTTGTGGAAAACGAAAACATATGCAAACGAAGATGGAAGGTCTTTGTAAACCTACCACCCATAGGTAATTAATGATAGCAAATTAGCATATTGCTGTTATTTCCTTTTTCCCCCGGGGTATATTTTCACTCTTATAAAACTGGTGTCCAACTTTCCACTCAGATTTTCATTATATTATATACATATTGCATTCCAAGCACCTTTCCATTTCATTAAATATCCTTTAAAAACATTTTTTAGCGGGTGCATAGCTCTTCACTACAGAAATTCTGTAATTTAGTATGAACCTTCATTTGTTTGTTTAGGCTGTTAATTTGTTAATTATGCTGTGATAAAGAATTCTGAACATAAAGAAGTGCTCACACCTCTGATCATTAAACAGATTCCTAGAAGAGGAAACATTGAGGCTTCTGATGTGTACTGCCAAATGGCTTTCCAGAAAGTGTCCACACCTTTGCAGTCCTGCTAGGAGCAGTGAAAATGCCTGTATTACTGGATCCTTGTCAGGATTGAGGACCACCATGTTTTCCAATCTTTGACAATGTGATAACATCATGTTTATCGACATTTATGCACCTGATCTTTGCTCATTTTCTGACCTCTTCCCAATATGCCCTTTCCCTAGTTCTCCACGTATCCAAAACTACCTGCAAGGCAGATTTCAAATAATCTCTGCACTTTTAAAGCCTTGTCCATGTTGGCAGATTTGCTTTCTCTGTGTTCTCATAGGGGTGTGTTTCTATCTCTTTTACAGCATGTATTACCATCTGGCTTATATGATATTTAATTGTATGACTTTCTCTTCCACCGTATTATAAATCTTTGAAGGCAAGGATTAGATTTTACTTATCTATTTCTTGCTCCCGGAACCTAATACCACAGTATCACTAGGAGTTCTCTGGCCGTCCAATGGTTACAACTCGGCACTTTCACTGCCGGGGCCCCGGCTTCAATCCCTGGTCAGGGAACTAAGATCCAGCAAGCCACGTGGCTTGACCCCCCACAAAAATACAGTATCACTGAGCACAACGGACACTTAATACTTTCAAAAAATGTCAAATATCTTGCAGTTTCTTGAAAAAATATTTAATAGATTATTCATTAAAAATTACTTAGTGTCTACTCTGTGTCAATTACTATTAAACAAATGACAAATAAATGATAAGCAAAATAGAAATTACCTCGGCCCTTGAAGAGAATTCATTTTTTTGGGTGAGGCAGACAATCAAATAATCAACCAAATAAACTGCAATTATAATAAGGTTGACTGGTGCCAAGGAAAGGTATATAATTTAGCTGTGGAAGGTTTCTCTCAGAAAATGATACTAGAAATAAAGTCGGAGAGTGTGGGAGGGGAAAGAATGGGAAGACGGAGCCAAAATCTAACACACCCCTCTCCTAATCTGCTCACTGGATCTTTCCTTCCTCTAACCAGGTGACCTGTTCAGAGTGACCTCAGTATCATCCCCCCCACACACACAAATTGGCAAATCCATTCTAACAAGTATCCAAGGACCCTTACAGAATAGCTTCACTATGCCTATTGCCTTTAGGATCGAATTTTACCTATAATCATCACACTTCCTTGCTCCTCAGAGACTACACATAATGCACCGAACGACCAAAGTGCATTTGTTCACCGTCCTTCAACTGAGAAAAAAATGCTTCTTACTTCTTTGTCTGTTCAACAGGCCGAGTCTCTGTCCTATTCAGTATGAGCTGCCACACGGACACAAAACAAATCAATATGCTCTACTCTCAGCCAGGGATTCAAGGTATTCCAATAATTAAGCAACAACGTATGTGCAGAAAAGGCAATATCCTCAACGATTAGTGCTAAATTTAATTAATTACCTCTAAAATAAAATGACACATAAACTTTGTAATTAAGAATAATTCTTAATTAAGGAACATTTGACAGATAGGCAGGAAGGAGGAAAGGGATGGAAAACGGCTGATTAACATGGGGAATTAAGCACCTCACTGAAGATATTAGCAAGCCCTGTTGTGTGTTTATTTAATTTTCAGGGCATTCAATGAACTGAAATTTAAAACAGATATGGAGGGCATTTCAGTAAAACACATGTGCCCTTTTTCTGTTTAATGTAAAATTGTACCTTTGCAGCTAAAATGACAGCTACACTTTTACTCCCTTGATCACCCAACTAAGGAAAGAGAACCAGCTGGTTGGGGAGTTACCGTATCTGTTGACTTTCTAAGGCATGAGAAAAGCCATATAGCCCTAAAGACTTAATGTGGGCCTGCCTTATTAGATATGTACTTCTTTTCCTATTATTGGCATTGGATGAAGTTTCTTAGCCACCTCATGTATCTGACATTTGGAGGAGCTGAAATGTATACTGAGCTATTCCATTATATGCTGATAAACCAACCATGCAAAAATGGCCTGGGGAATCTTGGATAACAGAAGATACAGCATAGCGAGATACAGTATAGCAAAAAACCATAAAGGTTATCTGCAAATATGGTCTCTCTGTGCTAGGACTGTTTCTTGTGGTTACTTCAAATATAACCCCCAATCCCCACCCCCGTTACGACCACCATTTCCACTACCATAGAGCAGAGATCAAACGGACAAATAAAAAAGACAACTAAGGGGGAAAAACAGTGACATAAATCATCTTGGTTTGGTTTTTTGAGCATCTATTGAGATAAAGTTGCACAATCTGTAAAATTTCCATTGTAGAGAGAAGTTATAATCAATGTTCTTAAGGTCAAGGTAAGCATAAATGTGACCAAGGATAGATAAGAATACATACATATATATGTATAAATATAAATATATATACACATATACATATATATCCAGGGTTGAATAATAATTTCTTCACAAATTCATGGAATTCTAGACTTTGAAGTGCTTAAAAATCTATAAAGAGTAATTTAAAAGATTAATTAAAAATAATCATTTCTTTTCCCCAAATTATACTAAAATGTAGTTATTATAGTAAGAATAATAGTAAGTATAATAAGATCATCATCATCATGCTATAGGACGGGCTACTAAGAGAACACGTACCCTTATTTTTTTCCACTTTAAATCATTAATAGAAAAACCATAATCTTTTAGAAAATACCTCTGGTAAGCTTTTTTGAAGAAGAACACATTGCTCTGCATTTCCTAGGTTATTACATACTAAAGAGATTTGGTGACAGCTAATATTCAGGTTCTCTGCTAACAGACTCATCAACTGCTTTACATTCCCATAATGTAAAATACACATTGGTGTGCTTATTGAAAATTCTACAGTTTCTCAATTTTTTGATTTGCACATAATAAGATGCATTGTAGAAAACCTGTTATTTTTTTCCTAACATTCACTCCTTGTTGTTCCAAGTTTACGAATCAGCTATTTTAAAAGTTCTCTTTGATTTCTCATTGACTAGAGTGTTTGCCTGCTGCCACCACCATCTGCTGGGACTTTGAAGTCAACTGTTTAAAATGCTTAAGACAAAAATCTCACAATGAACCATGCTGTTTGATGATGTTCAACCTATCTTCATAAAGACTGTATTACTTCCCAGTCATCCAAAAGAGCTCTTGTTAAGATTAAACCAGTCCTAAGTCTATATATATATATGCTTATATATATGTTTACACATATATAATTATATATAATTATATATATAATTATTTTCATGAAATTGATGCTAAACGTGTGGTATATTATGACTTACTTTTTTGTGTGTGTGTGTGTGTGGTACGCGGGCCTCTCACTGTTGTGGCCTCTCCTATTGCAGAGCATGGGCTCCTGATGCGCAGGCTCAGCAGCCATGGCTCAAAGGACCAGCCGCTCCGTGGCACGTGGGATCTTCCTGGACCAGGGCACGAACCCGTGTCCCCTGCATCGGCAGGCGGACTCTCAACCACTGCGCCACCAGGGAAGTCCTGACTTACTTTTCATGCACCATTTCTTCTCAGTTGAGAAGGTATTTGAACCTCTCAATTGAACCTGGTGTGTTAATTTCTGAAAAGCTATCACTTGTTACTGGATTTAAGTTGTTTGATGTGAAAGGTATGCCCCAGATAGACACTTAGTCTAAAAACCCAGAATTCTGCAGACTGAAAAGTTTATGTGCAAATGACTGAAAAGTCCATTTTGATCCCCCTGATCCACACAAACATCTTCCAATTAGGGACAAACACCATATACTGTTTAAGAATGTTGTCCAATTAGGGTCTTCTCTGAAAGATCAGATGTCTCATCATTTTCTCTCCGCTATTTTTTTTTTGTCTGCATTGGGTCTTTGTTGCTGTGTGCTGGCTTTCTTCAGTTGCGGCAAGCAGGGGTTGCTCTTCGTTGCGGTGTGCGGGCTTCCCGTTGCGGTGGCTTCTCTTGTTGTGGAGCACGGACTCTAGGTGCACGGGCTTCAGTAGTTGCAGCACATGGGCTCAGTAGTTGTGGCACGTGGGCTCAGTAGTTGTAGCTTGTGTGCTCTAGAGTGCAGGCTCAGTAGTTGTGGCTCACGGGCTTAGTTGCTCCGCAGCATGTGGGATCTTCTCGGACCAGGGATCAAACCCGTGTCCCCTGAATTGGCAGGCAGATTCTTAACCACTGCGTCACCAGGGACGTCTCTCTCCACTGTTTTTTTTTAATGTGTCTGTTTAAGTATGTTTCTCAAGACTCCAGAGAGGTTGAACATTGTGTAAAGATCATCAGGAAGGTTTCCGTACCAAAACATTTTCTTCTAAACACTGTAACTTTTGAAAACACTTTATCAAAACCCCTTTGTACATTCAGTTTCATTTCCCTGGAATTCCTAATTTCTGCCTGGCCAAACCTTGCTCATCCATTCCTGAAAGTCCATCTCAAATGAGATTGCTCCACGAAGCCATCCCTATGCCCCCAAACTGTATGAGTTAACCTTCGGTTTTATTGCCTGGGTGCCTGTTGCTCAGGTTCCACACGTAAGTAAGATACTACCATCACTTTGGAGGGAAGCATAAAGATGGGATAATAACATAGCAACAATTTATTCAGGAAATCATAGTCTGGTGTATTATATAAGAAGGAGTCTCTAGGGTTAAACCTTGTGACTTTAAATCTTGGGTATTTTATCTGAGTAACATGCAGCTAGTTACCAAGTTGTTTAACCTCTCTAAGACTCAAGTTTTTTATTGGTAAAAAGAAGATAAGAGAAGACTGAGATAATGGATATGCTTAGGAGAAAAGTGCCTGGTTCAAAGAAAGCATTCAAGACATGTTAACAAGTAGGAAGAGCAGTGGGAGTTAGTACTGTAGTTATCAGTACTGTTCTCATGACCCAGGTCCTTTGCTAGGTGCCTTCATGCCTCTAGCTCTGAATAATTCCTCAGAATGACCACTTTACCTATTCGTTCAATGTGCATTTACTCAGCAGGGACTATGCACCACACATTGTTGTAGGATCTGGACAACTCAGAGTCCACAGTCTTTCCTGACCTCATGGAAAGGTGGGAAAATAGACCATAAGGTAAACATAAATAAACGAGGTAATGAAAGATAGTGCTAAGCACTATGATAGAAAGAAAATAGGGGAATTAAGTACTTTCTGGCCAGCTGTTGGGAAGGGGTTATCCGAGAAAGTGACATTTAGGTGAGACCTGATTTGTGAGAAGGAATCAGGCATGTGAAAGCCTGGAAAAAGAATCTGAGGAAGGACAAAGGTCTTGAAGTCTGAAAAGGCTTGGCACATTTTGGGAATTAGAGAAAGATAAGGAGATAAGGTAAAGAGAGGTGGGCAGGGCCAGAGCAGGTAGGACCCTTTTTAAAACATGGCATGAGGGATTTGGACTTGTGACACTAGTTTTTGTTTAAAAGGCCTCTTTTTTCTATTATGAGGTATATGCAACAAATGGGATAAGTACTTAAATTATCTACTGCTTTGTAACAAACTACTCTGAAACTGAGTGGTGAAAGCAGTAATGATTTATTATTTCTCACCATTCTTTCATCTGAGCTCACTTATGTGGCTATATTCAGCTGCAGTATCAGCTGGGCTGGAAGGTCTGAGATGGCTTCACTCAATGTCTGGCAGCTGGTGTTGGCAGTTGGCTCGGTCACCTCAGTTCTCTTCCACATGGCCTCTCATCCTCCAGCAGGCTAATGTGGCCTTCTTTTCACAAAAGAATGTTTCAAGAGGATGAAAGTAGAAGCTGCAAGGCCTCTTGAGCCCAACCTCAGAAGAGTCACTTCAGCTGCATTCTACTGGCCAAAGTAGGTCAGAGAGTAACCAAAGTCCAGCCCAGATTAATGTCCACCTCTTGATAAGCTGAACAGCAAAGTCACATTGCAAAGGAATGAGTACACCTGGATGACAAGAATTCATGACCATAGGTTGCAATTTATCTCAACCGTAGTGGTCTAGTGGGTCCAGGTAAGGAATAATGGTGGCTCAGACCTGGGTGTGATGTTGCAGCAAACATAGAAATAGTGTACACAGCTACCTGATAGGGCTCTTTTGTATGCCTATTTTACTGTCTCTGGAATGAAGCTTGTACAGGTCAAACAACTTTCCAATGTTACTACTAGCTATTGAAGCCAGGTATTTAAACCCAGGTACTCTGACCATGGAGTGTGCATTCTCAATTAAAATATTCAACCATTTCCCACTATATTGACAGGAGAAAAAAACAAACAAAATCTTTGAAAAGAAGACCTACAGATGGCCCAAAGGTACCTGAAACGATGCTCAACGTCACTAATTATTAGAAAAATGCAAATCAAAACTACAATGAGGTAACACCTCACAACAGTCATAGTGGCTGTCATTAAAAGTCTACAAATGGGCTTCCCTAGTGGCACAGTGGTTGAGAGTCCGCCTGCCGATGCGGGGGACATGGGTTTGTGCCCCGGTCCGGGAAGATCCCACATGCCGCGGAGCGGCTAGGCCCGTGAGCCATGGCCGCTGAGCCTACGCATCCGGAGCCTGTGCTCCACAACAGGAGAGGCCACAGCAGTGAGAGGCCCGCGTACCACAAAAAAAAAAACCCAAAAAAACAGGTTGCCAAAAGCCCCAGTTGGAGTACAGTAAAACATTCTAAACTTAATATATTAATCTTTATTACCATCATCACAATTGTCAGAGGGTACCTAAGTTAAGGAGAACTCAGACAAGGCTTATTTTAGTACCCATAAGAAAGATCTTTTCCAACGATGTTATCTGATCAGCTACTGTTCATCAATGTGATATTTTCACCATAAAAATTGTTGACTGCACATAACTGATAAATCTCAGAATGGATTGGTTTATTGAGCTCTTTATATAAATATATAAAGGCCCGTGAGCCGTGGCCACTGGGCCTGTGCGGCCGGCGCCTGTGCTCCGCAACGGGAGAGGCCACAACAGTGAGAGGCCCGCATACTGCAAAAAAAAAAAAAGTCTACAAATAAATGCTGGAGAGAGCGTGAAGAAAAAGGAACCCTCTGTACTGTTGGTGGGAATGTAAATTGGTGCAGCCACTGTGGAGAACAGTATGGATCCTTAAGAAACTAAAAATAGAGTTACCATGTAATCCTGCAATCCACTCCTGGGCATATAACCAGAGAAAACTCTAACTTGAAAAGATACATGCAACCCACTGTTTACAGCAGCACTATTTACAATAGCCAAGACACGGAAGCACCCTAAGTGTCCACTGACAGATAAATGGATAAAGAAGATGTGGTATATATATATATATATATATATATATATATATATATATATATATATATATATACACACACACACACAGTGGAATATTACTCAGCCATAAAAACGAATGAAATAATGCTATTTGCAGCAACATAGATGGACCAAGAGATGATCATATTAAGTGAAGTAAGTCACACAGAGAAAGACAAATATATGATGTCACTTATATGTGGAATCTAAAAAAAAAATGATGCAAATGAACTTATTTACAAAACAGAAATAGACTCACAGGAATAGAAAACAAACTTATGGTTACCGAAGGGGAAGGGTGGGGGGACAAGAGATAAACTAGGAGTTTGGGACTAACAGATACACACTACTATACATAAAATGGATAAACAACAAGGACCTACTATATAGCATAGGGAACTATACTCAGTATCTTGTAATAATCTGTAATGGAAAAGAATCTGAAAAAGAATATGTATATATACACATGCATATATATATATACATATACAAGGACCTACTGTACAGCACAGGGAACTATATTAAATCTCTTGTAATAATCTATAATGGAAAAGAGTTTGAAAAAGAATATATATACACACACAAATACATACATATATAAAGTATATATATACTGAATATTCAGTATATGAACATATTATATATATACTGAATATACATATATATATACACACACAACCACTTTGCAGTACACCTGAAACACAACATTGTAAATTAACTATACTTCAAAAAAAAATGGTTAAAAAAATCTCTGAAAGATAATATGGTATTTACCATAATAGAAGTATAAAGGTACTATGGAAAAGTGGTAAGTCTGTATTCCCATTGTACTTTGTGTATCTATTATTTCAGTTATCAAACTTCATTGTAGTTACCTATTTGCATGTTCTTTAGGCCACTAGAATTAAAGCTTCTCTAGGGCAAGGACCAGATCTTAATCATTTGTGTAACCCCAGGGCCTAAAACAGTGGCTGGATGGTTCATAGCAGACTTCTTAGAACTATTACTAAATGTGTTAATTAATTAATTTTTAAACATATCTTTTAAATTCTCGATTTTTTTAAAAAATTATTTATTTATGGCTGCGTTGAGTCTTCGTTGCTGTGCATGGGCTTTCTCTAGTTGTGGTGAGCGGGGACTGCTCTTCGTTGTGGTGCGCGGGCTTCTCATTGTGGTGGCTTCTCTTGTTGCGGAGCACAGGCTCTAAGCATGCGGGCTTCAGTAGTTGTGGCGCACGGGCTTAGTTGCTCCAAAACATGTGGGATCTTCCCGGACCAGGGCTCGAACCCGTGTCCCCTGCATTGGCAGGCGGATTCTTAACCACTGTGCCACCAGGGAAATCCTTGTTAATTAATTGAAATGTTACAAAGCTAATAAGTAAGGGTGTTTTCTCCCTTGAGCAGTGGAAAGTTACATATTTTAAATTTTTCATTCCTAGTGGAAAAAATTGCCTCAAGGAATATTTTTAGAGAAGAAATGGTAACACAAATAAAAATAAATCAGCAATGACTTTGGGAAAAATCAGTAATGATCATAAAAGGGTCACTTACTGCACTACGATCTAGAAAGAAAAATGGCTGCTCCCTGAAACTTATTTATTTTTTTAATATACATTTTCTTAATACCAGTTCGAAAATCAGGTCTTACTTATAACGACCTATTTGTAGAATAATAAACAATGGCTCTGAAGACTTAAGCAATTCTACAAAAACAAGACGCTGAACGTAAATTAAAACCCCAAGGACATGAAACCAGTTATTCTAATACCAAAAATAGCTAGGACAAATCTAAAAAGGAAGAGTATTAATTGGCCTGGATAACAAGATGAATCATCATTCCTCTTCTAGGAAAAGTCATGAAATAAAACCCCATGAATTTATTCTGTAGTTAGCTATGATGTGTTACCATTGCAGGGTAGAGCGGTCTGACCTTTAGGAGGGCCAGTTATCTTCACCTGCTCATAATTACAGGTTATACTATAACTTCAAAGTATACGTATATAAATGAATTATATCCTTTATGAAGGAGATGAAATCTTTGAAGAATCAAAGCAGTGCCACTATTGACCTTCCTGAAATGACAGCATCCATCCTACTGATGCCACATGCCAACTGTGTAAGAACAGGACAACATTACAATGTTAGGATGTGGACAGAAATACGTCCTCCATACCCCATCTTTATTCCTCACATGCTAAGTATCCAGCTAGAGAAGAATGTGGTAAATTATTCAGTTCTGCACCACTGGGATTGATTGAGAGGGTAGCTTAACTCTCTACCACCATACCTACCCTCCCATTCCCTCCTGAGAGGCCCAAGAGCGGTCATCAAATCAGGCTGAGGCTTTGATCACCAGGATTTCTCCCACCAGAAACAAAAACTGAGGCTTTCAAATTTTTTCACGCAGGTTCTCCCAGGTGACCAGGAAACAAAAATTACAAACTTGCATAAAAGAGGTTCAACCTTGCTGCAGACATGCCAAGCTCCATTTCTCAATGTCAATCTCCAGAGATACTGATTCTGAGCTTCTGTTTGTAGCTTTATTGCTAGATATGATCATGTTGAAAATTCAAAGAGGGTTGTGTATAATTCTATTCCCTGTTCTGATTTAGTCTATTATGAGTCTGAAAATGGATTTAAGTTTTTAAAACACATCAACAGAAAAGATACTCTGTTCCTTAAACTACTAAAGCTCATGAAAACATCTTGAAAAAATTGACTAACAGCTTCAAAGACCTGAGTACCATGCTAACAAAAAAAGTAGAACTTGCACAAAGCTGGGTTAAGAACAAGAATGATGCAAGACCGTCTGAATTAATATCTGCAACACTAACAAATGAGATTCTCTTTTGAAATCTAAAGGCCTGCAAGAAGGGTGTCCTACATCACCAGCCTCTTGAGGAATTGTGGATAAACACAAAATAATTATATCCCAAGAGATGAAATACAGCTAGTTGTCCCCGAGAGAGCCCCTGTTTTGATGTTAGAGCGAAGAATGGATGTTACTGGTATTTCTAAGGAAAACCTCCCCAGCCCAGAAGCAGGCCACAATAAAAACTGACATACAGATTAAAAAGACAATTAAATATTAATGAAGCAAAACCCGCTTGCAAATCAAATGCTGACGAAAAAAGACATTTTTCTTCCAGAGAAACTTGGTTTCACTCATCATGTCCTATTACTTTAAAACAACAAATCTGTTGGTGTTATTGCATACTATAAGCATCACATTTTCTATAACAAGGACTTGACCTCTGCAAAGCAAGCTGGTTACTAAATAATGTATAACTGTGTTATTTGTGCCATTCCAGGAAAACCTGGAGAATATCTTGGAGGAGAATTTAAACGTAAAATGCCAAATGTTTTTCTCTGATAAGTTTAGCTGGGTTCACTTTGGGTCCCAGACACTACTGAGGGTGTGGTTCTGATTATCTAACCCTGATTATCTAACCCATAGGAGGCTACATGTTTATAGGTAACTGCAATATTTTCTAAGATAAATTTGACATTAATCTTGATATTAAAAGTCTTTTATTATAAACAGAACTTCCCCAACGTACTTATCATAAATCTCAATGCTAATTTACAGATGACCTAGACTTAAGAAGGAGAAAACATGGGTGGTGATCTCAGTACCTTAAGAATATGCCCAATTACAAATAAAAGTCTTTTCCACACAGAAATTTAAATATATTTCTGGATAAAAACAAACACACAAACAAAAACATGATTGGTTTAGAAATCACAGAATTTTACCTCCAGAAGTTTGGTTAGAATACATATGGATATTTATTGTACCCAAGACTTTGTTGTTCCCTTTTTTGTTAAATGAAAGTTTTATTGAGATACAGTCCACATACCATACAGTTCACCTGTTTAAAGTCTAACATTCAATGTTTTTTGTATAGTCACAGAATTGTGCAACTATCACCACAATTAATTTTAGAATATTTTCATCGTTACCCCAAAAAGCCCGTTAGCAGTCATTCCCCTTTCTCCTCTACAACCCAACCTCCCCACCCTGCATCCTGCCTTAGGGAACCAACTGATCTATTTTCTATCTCTGTAGACCTGCCTATTCTGGCCATTTCATACAAATGAAATCATACAATCTGTCACCTTTGTGACAGGATTCTTTTACTTAGCATGATGTTTTCAAAGTTCATCCACGTCATACCAGGTTTCAGTACTTTATTCCTTTTTACTCCTGAATGATATCTTGTATGGATTTACCACATTTTGATCGTCCATTCATCAGCTGATGGACATTTGCAGTGTTTCCTACCTTTCTTTCTATAGTTCTTTCTTCTCTTATTTCTCCTTGTAACCATTTTAGTGTCTTCATGGACAAACTCTTCTTCCAGTCTTTTAAATTCTGCCTTGCAGGCTTGTTGCATACCCTCTGCAAGCCTTTGGTGTTTTCTTTCTCTTTGCGATGGCATTTACTCTGCATGCTTCAAGGAAACCTACATGTTGATAAGCCTCAAATCACAACGTATAAAGACTTCCCTTCTGTACTTCAGACCCATATAGATTCCTACCCACTTATTATCTTTCCCTCCTACTTATTATCTTTTCCAATATCTAATTAATTTAGCCAGATATCGCCCAGGAGATATTCTAGACTCTACCTTCTTTTTTCCTCACTTTTCACATTCAGTGGGTCCACAAGTCATGTATATTTTACCTACTGCTATTTCTTGAATCCATCCCTATTCCATGTCATTAATTCCTTGTTAGTTCATCATTTATCTCTAATTCTACAGCCCTAACCTCTTAAACTCCAGTTTTTCGGACTCTAACACTTTTTACCTTAATAACTCACCATCATTGAAAAAAATAAACTGCAAGCTCCTCAGCAAGGTACAAAATCCTCCTTGGTCTCATCTCTGTTTATTCCTCTAACTTACCCCTCACACGCCTCTTCACAGGTGGCCTCTCATCCGGTCACATCAGACTGCTTTCCCTTTATGCCACTGGACAGTTTATTCCCTCTGCCTGGAATGTCCTTTCCTCTTCTTCTGTTGCCTAATTTCATATTGTTCGGTGAGGGAGAGACTAGTTAGCTGCTTAACAGACCTTCTCTTTCTTCCTGGACCCAGAGCTAGACCACACCTGTCATGCAGTCAGGCATGGCCATGTGGCTGAACTTCACTGTTCGCCCATGGGTCCTTTCAGACCTGGATTATAAAAGCCTCCTGTACAATGTTCCTCTCTCTCTTTTACTCTCCTCTTGTCAAGTGACTGGATGTTGATGTCCGATGACACCTTGAAAGTCCCATTTGAAGACGAGCCTGGGTCCCTGAATGACTACGTGAGCCACAGGTGTTCCAGCCACTCTCCTCCACTGAATCTTTACGTGAGTAAGTTCTCATCTACAAAGCCTCAGATTTCAGGGATAATCCAACTCTTCAACAAGCAGATGCTCAAAAAGGCTTTTTCATTTCTATCTCCACATGCCTCCTTTTGTGCATCACACTACCTGCCAAACTGTAACGTAACTGCAATCTACAAGTTTACCTCCTTCCCCACCTCACCTGTGCACTCCACCAAGTCAGGGGCTGGGGCTTTGACCCGACACCGTCCACAGCACCCGGGGTGTACATATACCTCTTATATTTGATAAGTATCTGCTGAATGAGTTAAAGTTCCCCTCACACATCTTTCCCCATGTCTGTTCTGCAGGAATTTTTAACAAAAAGTGGGGGGGAAGGGAGAATTTCTGAGTTTCTCCAAATTTGGGAAATGCTATGTTAAACAAAACGAAATGTTTCTCATAGGCCTTCTTAAAACTTCTGTATACTAATAAGCATCATCAAAATGATGTAGTTTGTTCCCCAAATTATTTGATAACAGGCTTTTTTTCTCACGGAACATCTTGAGAGGCGAGCGATCCACAGAGCACATTTTGGAAAACAGCTGACCTTGACTAATAATATAAATACTGCAAAATCTTGCATAGAAACTCTGAAATGTTTTATTTCAGTCCTAGGTGCATAAATCACATAGTCAATTTGAATATTCAGGGGCTGAAGAGTTTCTGGAGTATTCACACCAGAGCCTCTCTTCATTTGGGGTCGCCTAGCTTTCGGAGATGTTTCTGCCATGAGTACACGTTAAGAACAAGAACTAGGCGAGGCTAATTTAAATCCCGCCTCTTTACTTCCTTTGTTTTCTGAGTCTGGCTAAGAATGGGCTGGAAGGACTGTAGCTATTGGCTCAGTCACAGAGAAACAGTTTGGGAGTCAGTATGACGAAGTGGAAACTTATTTTGCTGGCCCTGTACCTCAGTGCTCTCAACTATAACAATCAAAACATGTAAAGAGTTTGGAAGAGTGCTTGGTCAACGAATGTTCTTTACGGTAGTTATTAACAGGAAGAACACTGGTGGGAGTCTCGTTGTGGTGACCTTAGACAAGTCCACTTACCACTCTGGGCTTCAGAGTGTCTTTCAAAAGCAAAGAGTGGGATTAAATTTGCCATGGACTCCTAGTCTCACTTTGACTTACTGGGCTTCAGCCATGTTTAACTTCAGTCTCCGAATCTGTCATTCTGCCCTTGAGCAAATCATGTTCTCGTGTCTTCCCCTTTTGAAGGTGCTAAGAGGAAGCAATCAAGTCTAGATTATTATCACTGGTGTAGACAGAGTCAAGGATAATCCCCCAAAGAAGAAAACTCAATGTCATTTTAATTTGACCCTGCAATTTCCAGTGACTTTGGGGACTTAAATTCACCTTCCTAATTTGCTAGATGCTATACTTTTAATTGCCTGGTGTACACCTATTGATGACAGGGTTAAAACAGGCCTGAAGCAGACCAAATACAGAATTTCTCTCATAGACAATATAGCCTTGGATTCTTAAAAGCAGTGTGCTAGTTTGCCAGAAGCGCACCTATTCAAAGTAAAATGCCCTGGCTATCTAAGTTGAACACATGCTGTTTATTTTACATAGTTTGCTGCTTTATCTCCACACACATGAAATACTTGTTTGATGTAACAGTGTAGCTGAATCCAACACCCCCAGCATTAGTACATCGTTCTTAAATAAGCCCTGGCAGACTGAGAGTTTTCTTTCTTTTAAAAAATGTTTCGAGTATACTCCTGTAGTTTTGTTATCATTTTTAAACCATCTCTTAGCACTTAGAAAACCAGTAAGTGCTGTGGCTTTACAGTTTTCAGGATGTTGGATGCTTTCAGCTGAACTGAGGTCACTCCTCAGATTGATTGTTCACTGACAGAGTAGCTTGGGAAGAAATGTAAATTTCTCTGGCCAGGAGGAAATAGAGATTTGACAAAGCCCAGTGACTTTACATCAAATTGTCATGCTATTTTAAAAGCCAATAAAAGACAAACACAAACAGGATTTTACGAACAAAGTATACGTGCAAAAATGAAGCTGTTCAAACAATCCTTGAGGAGGTTTCTAGCTCTATATATCTGAACAAAAGCAACATTTTGAGAAATTCACATGTTGACATGTTGTTAATATGTCTCCCAAAAAGATTATGTACATTGAAGATGACTTCAAAGCATTATTCTATCAAAATAAAACAATCAAATAAATACTTGGGCATGTCAAATATATACCAGATATTATGAAAAGTCTTAAAGGATGAAAAAGAAAGAATAGGAAGTGTCCTTGGTCTCAGACTGACCATCTTATACTTAGGAAGCCAAGACAAACGAGTGTAAAGGTAAATAATAACAACTAAGGAACAGGTTACACATTAAATTAAAAGATATTACAATTCACTAATGACTGTGGGTGTTAAGAGAAGCTTCATGGCAGACGAGGGTGATGCCTGCAAGATACTATAAAGATACTACAGATTTACTCTGTGTTCCTTTTTCTAAGAAGGTTCTTACGGAATTTTATTGTGCAATAAAGAATACGAACTATGTGTCATTCTAATAAAGACATTCTCTCTAGAACCACTGTACTTAAAACCAAATACAATTCATGAGAACTGAAATATTCGCTCTGTGTATGTATATGTGTGTGTGTGTGTGTGTGTGTGTGTGTGTGTCCACAGAAGTTAAAAAAAAATTACCAAGCAGCTATTTAAAATCATGGATATGGGATTTTCAGTTGATCCTATTTTGGGTTCAAATCTTAGAAACCTGAACATGCTCTACTGGAGAAAGCATGGGTTTTGTTATATAAAAGGCTTGACATTAAGAGTAAGTTACCTAGCCTGGGCAAGTCATTCCACCTTTCTTATTGTCAGTTCCCTTAGATAAATAAGTATAACAACATTAACTTCTCAGATTCAATGAAATAATGAAAATGTCTATAAGAAGAAAAGGATGGTACAAATGCTTATGATTCTGGGGACTTAAGGAAATGGGAAGGATGGTACTTGTCAAATATGAACTGAGGGGCTTCCCTGGTGGCGCAGTGGTTGAGAATCTGCCTGCTAATGCAAGGGACACGGGTTCGAGCCCTGGTCTGGGAGGATCCCACATGCTGCAGAGCAACTAGGCCCGTGAGCCACAACTACTGAGCCTGCGCGTCTGGAGCCTGTGCTCCGCAACAAGAGAGGCTGCGGTAGTGAGAGGCCCATGCACCGTGATGAAGAGTGGCCCCCGCTTGTCACAACTAGAGAAAGCCCTCGCATAGAAATGAAGACACAACACAGCAAAAATTAATTAATTAATTAATAAACTCCTATCTCCAACATCTTCTTTAAAAAAAAAATGAACTGAGGTAACAAAATAACAATACAAGACAGCTAGATGGAACAGACTTTATTCTTGTGAACTTCAGTAAGTTGTTTTACTTCTCTGAGCTTACTTTTCCTCCTCAGTAAAATGGGAGTATCAATGGTACTTCCCTTCATAATCACCTGATTTAACCACAGTATTAAATGAGATAATGTAGATCACATACCACAGTATCTGGCCCCTAGTATATGATTAATATGTCATACCTATTTACTATTATTACTCTTCCAATCATTTCTGTGGTGAGCCATTCTCATGGATTCAGTTATATCTGATGAACTCGGTTCAATTGCCAAGAAACTTTGGAACAATTTGCTAATGCTATGTGTTAATTTTATGGAAACTACAGTGCAGCTCAATGACCTTTTAGAGTTTTATTTATATTGATTCACTTTCTCCCCTGACATTAAAAAAGTCTTTAATTCAAAAGAGGTTAACAAATTTCCCTTCTAAAAATACCTTCTTTTTTCTTTTTGGCCCTCAAACTCTTTGCATTGGAAAAACATGCCATTTTGAATCTCTCTATCCAGATCACACAGCCATAAACATACACATCCGACTCATGACTCACCCATCTGAGAAACCACACATATACGCCCTCTGCTAACTAAATATGCAGGTTTACAGAATGCATATTTAGAAAACACTAATTTACTTCCTGTGCTCCCTGTAGCCCCATCATGTTTTCATCCAGCTGGTCCAACTTTCAATTCACAAAAGCAAAACCTCCTTAAAACCAAAATAAATACTAATCTTAAATTCAATGTACCCTGACAGCAAATAACTTTGCTGTGCTTACTTCAGCATGAATAAAATGCCCGCAAGGGGACTCCTACATAAGAGTATATTTACAAGTTCCATTACCCACTGCAGAGATTGATGTAATAAACCTATAATAAAAAGTCTCACGTTATAGATTTCTCTAGTGTTTCTTATCAAACAACCTATATTATCTTGGCTGTGTATTCAATTTAAAATAGGTTTTCAATAAGTGCCTCAAAGCTAGAGGTCATTTTCACTTTGTTTTCTGACATACAGGAATGTTTACAGATACTTTCTGACCCCAGAATTGGAAAAATATGCTTGTCTGCTCAAGTACTTCATGGCATTAACCTATCTATTTATTTTCAGCCTTTAACAGTTTTCCAAGCTGTAACAGTTGGCTGTCCCATTATCTAATTTACTTCCATTGCCAAGGAGGAGTAGATGAACTGCTCCACATCACATCAGAGCACCACTGTAATCTCAAATTATTTTGCCGTGTGTGTACTAGATATTTCAGAGAGCTTGCTTATTTGAATTTCCAAGTATCTGACCAGAACTCTCCATGAGCTGTTCTCCTGAAGGATGAGGCACACCACTTACATGAAACTGGCAGTCCTTCTACCCCAGAAAAAGGAAGATAGATGGGAAGGTATGAGTAGAATACTTAAATTCCTATCCACATTTGGGTCTATACAGCCACACTGAGTTCCAGTTACTACTATCTATCCACACTGAAAAGATTTTGCTACACTAAGCTATTCTTGCATACAAATCCAAAACATTCATTAGTTAGACCCACCCCTTTGAGACTTATTCAATTTATTGTCCCATTAAAATTGTCAAAATGTATCCATTCACTAATTCATCCAACAAATATTAACTTAGCCTGTATTATATTCCAGGCACTGTACTAGAGTTTGGGATTCAAATGGAGAACAAACAGATATAGCTGCTGTCTTCATGGAATTTACAGCACATGGGAGAAACTGGACATTGATCAGTCCTAACGACAAACCCTCAATTACAACAGTAAAACATGCTTTGAAGACAGGACAACACAGGGGATCTGATGATGCTTCTGTACAACTAAACCTGGGATTAGATCAAACTGCTTTTTGCATGGCCAAAGTACTTTTATTCTCAGCTTACTTTTTTTTATCCATTTGAATTTCTCTTCCATTTCTTGGACTTTGAATAGATTTTCCTGTCTTGAGATATGATGGGTATTCTCATCTACTATCACCCAGTGAAATAAGACTATACCTGCCCTTCCTTGTAACTTAAATTATTCCATTGTTATTGCTTTTAAAATTCCATAGGATCTCTGGTCCTACTCTTCAACACCCTTGCCAGATAATTCAGATAATTTTTGCCACAATCCTGACAGCTCCATGACGGAAAAAAGAAAACAGCACCAATAAACAAAACAACACTCTTCTTCTCCATTCCAGAAAGTCCATCCTATTTTTTAGATAAGTCAAATCATGAGAAAGTAAATCCTAAATCTGAGGTAGAATATATCTTCAGTTTTCACCATTTGTCCAAGTTCTAGGGCTACTGCAAACAAGTCAGCCTCCTCTTCTTATGATGGTCCTTCAAATTTTTGAAAGTTAACAACCCAGTAGGATTGCGCCAAACCAAGAGTCGAAAGAAACTCGGTAACACTGCAACAATTTGCCTATTCATTTCATTATCATCCTCTGGCAAAGAGGTACGAGGCTACTACATGTCCAAGTATTCAAGTTCTATCATTTCAAATTGCTCTGGCCATGTATAATCCTTTGTTTCAGCTCTTTAGACTCCTTTTCCTTTCTGTGTAACAGACAAGTCAGATATCTCAATACAGAGCTGTATCTTTTCAAGGTGAACTGCCCTGCATGTCGGAATCCTGGGGAGGAGGAAACAGAACCAGAGGGGAGACAACTACACGAATATGAGCTAATGCTGCGGTGTATTAAACCAAAATCAAGATCCTTAATTCAACTTTTATGAGAACAGTAGAGAAACTTTCACTATCAATCTCATTTTGAGAAAGGTGAAGGGCATACAGAACCAAAGAGACAGCCTGTCATTAAAAATGTTAAAAATAGAAAGCCTGGTGCACACACTGGGTGGTGCAATAGTGCACAGACATTCTTTAACAGACAAGATTTCTCTCTGCAGTTACAGTTAGGAATCTCCCAAGTCTAACATCCCTTAACTCTCTTCAGAGTTACTGGTTCAAAAGGCAATGTAAGCTTCTCATTAAGATTCTGTATCACACTGGAAGGAGGAAGACTAAAACAAAGATTTTCTAAATTCTTTGAAATACCAGGATTCATATCATTTATGGGTTGTGACTCTTTTAGAGAGAAAGTGACCATGAGTGACTTTGTGCTTTGGGTAGACCATGAATTTCATCAAAAACAATTATTTAGGGAAATTTTTTCAAAGTTATCTGCCCTTAAGGGTGAGATGCTAACTTGCTTCACAAAATTCTCTGCTTTCTAGGATGTAGGCTGCATGTAGGATGTCAATGGGTCAAATTCCTCCCTGGCGTTAACTGGGGCATAATATCCCACACGTTAATATCTACTGGAGTAGATAATAAGGAGAAGCAAAGAAGTTATGACCCAGACCTTCCAGAAAGCACTGCTAGATTCCTATTTATTTTTACAAACCTAAATCCAGGTCTCCCACCTGGACTTAACTGGGCTTAGAAAGAAAGGACTGGGGAAGGAGGAGGTGACAAATGAAGCAGCCTATAAGAAAACTGCCACACTCTTCCCAAACATTCCTTTTCTACCCCAAAGACTGATTCTTCAAATACATATTGCAAGGAAGGGCTAAATGCTCGTAATGACTAAGGTCTGAGAAAAAATAGCACCATTTTTTGTTCATTTTCAGAATTAATACCTCGGGCTGGCTTCATGAAGTCTTTTGGAAGAGGGAGATACAAATCATAAAAAAAGCATGGGGGGTGGAAAAGGAATAATAATTTAGTGATTCTAAAGCATCTACTTTTTTTAAATTCAAATTTTCAAACTTTATGCAAGTACAAAATAAGTCACAAATTGGGTCGTCCCTGGTGGTCCAGTGGTAAAGAATCCGCCTTCCAATGCAGGGGACACAGGTTCGATCCCTGGTCGGGGAACTAAGATCCCACATGCTGCAGGGTAACTAAGCCCACACCACAGTTACTGAGCTAGCACCTCAACGAGAGAGCCTGGATGCAGCAACTAAGACCCAATGCAAGGAAGGAAGGAAGGAAGGAATGAAGGAAGGAAGAAAAAGTCACAAATAGAAAGGTCCCTAACAATCCATTTGTATACATTCTATAAAAATTGATGTAAATTAATGCACGATTAGGCTAAAGAAGTATATTCAAGCTATGTTTGAAATGAGACATTAAGCTTCCATAATTCTAAACAGAAGTAATGTGCCCAGTTCCCTATGCAACAGACGTTTTAATCCATGATAAATTATTGTAAATACAGTATGAGACTAGCTAGAGCCTATTTACACCTGCCAATTAGCTGCCCTTCAACACTAAAAACAAAAGCGAAATGGTAGCATAAGAACTGTGCCCCTATTTCCACAAACAGAACCTTTTGCTTTATGTTTTTCATCAACAAATTCAACTTTGGGATTTAAAATATTTGGATGGAAAAAGACATTTTCATGACATGACAACAGCCAATAATTGTGAAAATGGTCATCTCCTTCCAACACATGTCCACTTAAAACAATGTAAGTACTGTAAGTGTTTCACGACACTTTCAGTTGAGAAGTAATACATGTGCTGTAAAGTCAACACATACACCTCACGTTTTAACATTATGGTCACAAAAAATGTAACTTTGAAAGTAGCACAATAATTTAAATTATTAAGAATCCTTTTAAGGTCTTACAATCCGTACACTTTTAAGAGGCTTCCAACTTTATGGGGGTTTTCTTAGACAATATTCTCGACAAACAACAAAGTGGTTGGCAAAGGCAACAAAACTGATGGTTCAAGATGAATTATTTTTTTCTGTGGTCTTTCCATATCCCTCTTGAATTCTCCTAGCTCAGCTCTGGGGCAGAAGGAGTAGATAAAGCTCATCCCCTGAATAGAAACTCAGCAATTAATTGCTTACAGGAAGGAAAGTAAGGCCTTGGGGAAATTAGCAAACATACATCTGCTTATCAGGTTAGTTTTAGCTACCAAGGACAATAAAACAAAAGAAAACAAAGCAAAAACAAAATAAGCAACCAAAAAACAATAGCAAAACAAAACATGCTCTGCTTTTCTATAAGTACCTATATTCTTAACCTTTCTGTTTACCTGCCGCTAGTTGTCCCTATGTAGCCACTCATAACTCAGTCAAAACCACATCCTGGATTTGGCACAGATGAACTGGTCCCTTGGTCTTTAAGGAAGAGGAAAATGCAAAGAATTAAAAGTTCATTTATCTAGTGCCCATTACATGCATGTGCATCAATTTACACTAGGAACTTATGGGAAAGAAAGGAAATGAATAGTCAAGTAGACTGTTATTCAACCTTACGGTTACCAGGGAGGAAAGGGAAGAAGGGATAAACTGGGAGACTGGGACGGACACATACAGACTACTATATATAAAATAGATGACTAATAAGGACCTACTGTATAGCACAGGGAACCCTGCTCAATACTCTGTAATGACCTAAATGGAAAAATAATCTAAAAAAGAGTGAATTTATGTATATGTATAACTGATTCACTTTGCTGTACACCTGAAACTAACACAACATTGTAAATCAACTCTACACCAATACAAATTAAAAAAAAAAAAAAAGAAGACTTTGCTTGTTACTCAAACCCTAAAACAGCTGGAAGTTATACAAGGAGTTTGGTATAGACTATGGAGGTTGAAGGCTGAGGTTTCAGAGAGAAAACAGGAGAAAGAAGAATACTTCAGGCTAAATTCAGGCTAAATCACTTGACCTACACAAATGCAAGGAGCAAAGTTTAGTGGACTTAAAGGCAGGAAATTTGAATTATATTCTCTGGCTCATCAGTTACTAACTTTTTCATCATAGATAAGTCACTTGTTTCTCTTTCCTGAGCCTCAGGTTCCTCATTTTACAATTCTCTTAAGATATTTCTTATGAACTGAAGATAAAATATGGAAAAGTGCTCAATCAACAGGTTAGCTCATAGATACCACCAAAGGAGCAATTTTTAAAGAAGTGAATTTAGCAGTTAAAAAGGTAGTTTAAAACATGTGTATTGAGTATTACAGGAATGTGTTGAAATGTCAATATAATTTAATAACTGATACAAATAAAAAAAGCCCTTTTGTAGAGTGAATCACAATTTTCTTAAATGAAGAGTGATATCTTCCTACCCAACTATTTAATTAATTTATTTATTATTTTTTTAGATGTTGGGGGTAGGAGTTTATTAATTAATTAATTAATTTTTGCTGTGTTGTGTCTTCGTTTCTGTGCGAGGGCTTTCTCTAGTTGTGGCAAGTGGGGGCCACTCTTCATCGTGGTGCACGGGCCTCTCAGTATCGCGGCCTCTCTTGTTGTGGAGCACAGGCTCCAGACGCACAGGCTCAGTAGTTGTGGCTCACAGGCCTAGTTGTTCCGCAGCATGTGGGATCTTCCCAGACCAGGGCTCGAACCCATGTCCCCTGCATTAGCAGGCAGGTTCTCAACCACTGCGCCACCAGGGAAGCCCCAACAATTTTTTTAAAAAGCTTTCACATATATTTTCTCGTGAATTTTAAAACATTTTTGAAACTGTATACAGAACTGATTTATGAGCCACAGAAGAAAATGAACTTCATTAATTTTTAGTCACCATTCATTTTTCGACCAAAAATGGTGTTTCCCAGCATGAACACTGACTTTTATCGGGTGACTTGGCTCTGAATACGTTTCTAAAAATAGAAAGGTAGCTGTTGCCAAAAGTGAAATCCGACTTCAAAGGAGAAGGATTTACCAGCAGTTTTAAATAATCAGAGGAATAAAACACAAGCCATAAAGAAAATTCAAAAAGAGAAGATCCATAATAAATGTTTTAAACGACAGCAGAAGTGTGATAATAAGTATGTAGTTTGGGAAGCATACTTCTTGGATGGAGAATACATTCACATGTGAGAAATCGAGTCAACCGTGTAAACAATGACTTAACTTACTAAGGCATGGGTTCCACTGGGACCTATATTACTACTTCCTTCCTTCACATCCTTGGGCAAGTCTTTCTAATCTTTGGGCCCCTTCCCAGGTTCCTTTGCTAAATCCCTTGGGTCTAGAAATAATAGAACACCATCTGGGAAGTCTTCTATCTCTTCACTCCCTCTCACATCCCACTAGTAACCCCAGGCTGGGTTAGATTTGGGTTGGATGCTATGCTTCATTGTAGCTGCACTGTAGTCAGTGCTCAGTTTCTGTCCAACACTTACTGTATTTCAGGGGGAGTGTGTGTGTTTAGATTAGCAGATCCGAGGGGGAAATGTGTGGCTCTTTAGAACACACTCCCAGTAACTAGTGTGGACCAAGAATTTTGCCGGCCACTTCAGTAAACAACGGATGTTGCAGCCACTAAGCCATCATCCCCTGCAGCTTCCTGCTCTATGTACCTTGCGGGGATTCAGAGTGAAGAAAAACAGGACACCGGTCCTAGATAGTTAAGGTGCATAACAAAGGAATGATCTCACTGAGCCCAGACTCTTGAGTCTTCCCATACATAGAAAAGCGCTAAGTTCATTAACTTGAGATATCTGGTTTTTCTTCAGTTTACAGTAATCTCTTGATGTTCCAGTAGCCCGGTTTTTGTTGTGGTAAGTTTGCCTGTCTACCCTAGCTTCTCCCTTATCTCTTCGGAGCCGTCCCTCACAGCGATCTGAGAGCCTGTCTCCTGGACCTATGTCCTCAATATATCTGCCAAATAAAACACAGTTCTCAACTGTTAGGTTGTGCATTTTTTTCAGTTGACACTAGCATAGGCGCTTATTAAATATGTGTTTTGTGAATGAATGTATTATGAGATGAAGTATTTTTCTCTCTCTTCTGCTCTCAACTTTCTTTGGTCATTTTTTTTTTTTCTTTTTTGCGGTACGCGGGCCTCTCACTGCTGTGGCCTCTCCCGTTGTGAAGCACAGGCTCCGGACGCGCAGGCTCAGCTGCCATGGCTCACGGGCCCAGCCGCTCCGCGGCATGTGGGATCTTCCCGGACACGAGCACGAACCCGTGTCCCCTGCGTCGGCAGGCGGACTCTCAACCACTGCGCCACCAGGGAAGCCCTCTTTGGTCGTTTTGATAACACTATCCAGTCAGAGGAAGAGATGGATTTTATTTCAACCTAACATCCAGGGTATATGCTAAGAGGAGGTCATTCTTGGAAAAGGGTGGCTCCACAGAAATCTGATAGAACTGAATGGCTGACAACCTACATAGGTGGCCCTGGAGAAGAAATTGTATTTTAGAGAGAAGGAAGGAGTGAAGGCATTAAAGTGACCCATGGATCAAAGCTATACAGGGATCACAGGAAGAACAAAGGAATGAGAGAGAGTCCTAAGAACGAATTCTATCCCCCTCTCTAGACCCTCATTGTAAGAGAGGAGGCTCTAAGAGATGGGATAAAAAGGAGCGGAGGGTGGTAGAAGGATGGAGCAGTCAAATAGACTGCAGTGGCCACTTGGACTTGAATCCTTATCCTGCTAGGTTAGAAGACATGACAAAGGAAAAGACTGGAAAGGGTCTAATAATAGGATTCCAAACAAGTTAGTTCTTCTTTAAGATTTCTCCAGCCTATAAAATTCCAAGCCTTTATAGTCTAACCTGTAAAAGACTGCTAATCTTCCAAACTGAAATGATGAAGAAGAAGCTGGTAAAGTTTCCCAAATATCTGCAGGCTATTTCAAAGTACACATAGGATACAGGCATTCAAATAAAATAAATGACATTAAAATTACAGAGATGGTGGTTCCAAAGGCAAAGTGGTATTTTACAAGGAAAAAAAAAAAATCTTTAGAGCATTTGCTTTGAATTTGTTATACGTACTCTGAATGATGACTAGGAAGGGTTTGTATTTTGAAATGGGTATACAGCAGAACACAGTAATTTGCTTAAATGTCAACTGAAAATTACAGTTTTCTTAAAATCTAGAAAGAAACGCATCTAATTGTAAACTTATTGCTTCAGCAACGAGGTAAGTGTCTTTCCTAAAGTGACCATTAAAGCCATTTAATATTAATAACTGTCAAGTAACGAAGATTGTAAAACGGAAAATGGAATTAAGATCGCTTTTTCAGTAAGCAGAAAGCTGGTACCTGTTTAGCAATTTAGAAGTTACAAAATTCTTTTCCCTCTCCTGGTTTAGTTTATATCTTTTTGTGAGGATATGTGTTCCCTTTTACAGATAAGTAAAAGCAAGTCTTTAGAGGTGAAATGACTTGCCTGAGCTTACATAATTCCTATATTTGTATAATATCAGTAAGTCTATTTGTATAATATGCAGCAAATCTGAAGTGTAAACCCAAGTCTCTGGACTGTAAATGTTATCATCTTACTATGGCATGAGTCTGACACACATGCTGATTATCAGAGGGACAAAAATAATAAACATGTGGTGTTGAAAGACTAACTGTAGCCACCGAAACTGGACAGAGATTTTGAGATAAGGCATACATTACATATGCTTTTAAATACATTCATCCTGGTATAAATCCTGAAGGCAGAGCATCAGGATAACTGCCATACGTAGGTCAGGTTCTATCTTGGGGTTATGTGCTGAATTATGTTCCCCCCAAATTCATAAGATTGAAGCTATAACCCCCATAACCTCAGACTGTGACAGACTAGGTGACAGGGCCTTTGAAGAGGTGATTAAATTAAAATGAAGCCCTTAGAGTAAACCCTAATCCGACTGACTGATGTCCTTAAAAGGAGAGAAAATTTGGAAACACACAGAGGAAAGACCCTTAAATATACAGTGAGAAGGCAGCTCTTTGCCAGCCAAGGAGAGAAGCTTCAGGAGAAACCAAACCTGCTTACATCTTGATCTTGAACTTTCAGCCTCCAAAACTGCGAGACAATACATTTCTGTTGTTTAAATCACCCAGTATGTAGTACTTTGGTATGGCAGCCCCAGTAAACTAATACACTAGATAATAGAAAATGATAAGGAGACTCTGATATGTGTGCATGTTCTTTCAAGAGGGTAACAATGATAGCAATGGTTAACTCTTACTGAGTTCTTACTATGTGCTAGAAAATATTCCAAGGGTTAACATGTACTAACCCCTAGAATTCTGACCACGATTTAATGAGGTAAGTACTCTTTATTTTTCCTAATTGACAAATGAAGAAACTGAAGCACAGACAGACTAAGTAACTTACACAAAATGCTTAGCCAATATGTGAACCCAGTATCTAGCTGGATTTATAAAAATGATCATTAATAAATGTTCACAGAGTTTCATAAAAATATTATTGAGTCCTAGAAATTGAGACTTCATTTTAATATCATGTATCTTTAGTACAGACCAGATACAACTGTTTACAAAGCATCTTCTATTGCCAGCTCCATCATAGCAGATACCTTCACATGCTATGCCATGTGAAATCACAGTAATTCTAGAAGGTACTGATACATTACATCTTATATTTTATTTTTACAGATAAGGAAACTGACTCTCAGATAAAGTCAGCTGCCCAATATCAAAGTCAGCAAAAGTAGAAAGCAAGTATTAGGCCCTGGTTGGTTTGAATACCAGTGTCATACTACTGCAGTGATACACCACAGTAGTTGAAATGATACAATTGAAGAATTAGTATAAATCATTTTTGGAAGAGATGTCATTTTTGCATGTATATGTCTCTGTGTTTAAACATACTCTGAAATGTGAAAAGATGTTAGAGGATGAAAATCTGGGACCTGACTTTTCCTTGTTTTGAATAATGTGTAGTAAGGCAGGAACTAGCTTTATACCATCCACTTCCCTGTTCACCATGAACAACAGGCAAACCTCAACTTTGTGATTTTTTGGCTAAGGACATTTTTAAACTCTTTCACATACTCCCAGTAGACAATGAAAAGAATGCTGGGGCCCAATTTTTAAACGGAACATCTTGAACAAGTGACAGCAAAGGAAAATTTGAGTCCTTGATAATTTAAGTCCTTGATAATTTAAGTGTTTTACTACTAATGTGAATTCAACCCTGGCAAATTAAAACAGGAAGAATTAATTGGATATGCAAATGAGATTATTCAGTATATAAATCTAATTACATACCAATTTGCTTTAACAGCATGAAAAAATAATAAATTGTTCTATGTAAATTGATTGTCTTAAATAACCACCTGTAGCCCAACAAAAATTGTCTTGGAAAAGCTATACTGTAAGTGCACACATCTAAGTAACATAATGTTCTTCACAGATCTTGTCACAAGAATCTCTTTACAATGAAGCCTGCTTAAACTCCTGATGTACAATAAGGTATTATCAGGTTTCTAGAACGTAAGGAAATGATGTCACAAGTGGGCTTTTTAACCCCCAGAGCACATTAGATTGATAAGACACGTTGATTTCTGAAACACTTATTGCTTTCACACAGACTAGACTTGAAATCTGAGCAATTTACACATCAAAAAATAAGAAAGAAAAATGGATGAAGTGTTGCCAGTTTTTGTTAATTTAGCGGTGGCTCTCAAATCTATTTAATCAAATGCTTCCAACACGATAGAGCAACTCCCCTCTACCACCCATCTTTAAAATTATTTTCTTTGTCACTCAGTTTAGGCAAATGAGTTTTGAATACTTAACTGGGAAAGGAGGCATTAATTCATGAGGCCTGTATCTTGGGAATAAGCAGAGTAATACTAGACATTTGCAAAATACCAGATGAGGGGTTAGCTACTTTTCTCCCCATTGGGAAGCGCCATTGTGTCTACCGCCTTATGCAGCACTGACATACAGCCCAAACAGAAATATCAGGCCAGTTTTCTCAGGGGTTAGCCACACTAAGACTGGGTCCATTTTCAATGACTCAGATCAAAGATCAAGGTCCTAGTTTCTGTGACTCTCCTACAGACAGATCACAGAGGCCATGGTGAGTTAAATTCATGGATTCATCCTGGGGAATCCAATTTCACCTTAGTCTTGTCTTCTCAGCTTTAGACACAGGTATTTTGCAGAACAGTGGACAAATAAAGCATATATTGGAATTGAGTGGTAGACAGATAGATAAATAGATAGACAGAGGAATGGAAGGACGGATGGATAAGGGACAGATGGACAGACAGAATGAGCATAGCAAGACCGGTGTAATTTCCCTTTGCCATCAGCATTCATCCTTGGCTCTAAGAATCATGAGAGGTTCTAAAAAGAGCTCATAAGATAGTAAACATATTAGAAACCAAAATCTCGGTAGCTGGTGTACAGAAGGCTGTGGAGCAATTTGTCCAAAGGAGACTTTTCTTCTACTGCAGTGTGAGTACAAGTGTTGCTGAACCCCTCTTCAATTTCCAAAATAAAAATCAGCAATGACAGCTGGTACTGTTGTTAAGAGTCTCTCTGCCCAAGTTCTTTTCTTTGGGGAGATAATTAGAAATTACCCTTAGGGGATTCCTTATCTACTCTTCCCTCCCTGGCAAGTAGGAACACCAAGTGGGGAGCCGGGCACAGGAACAGATGTCCTGGCTCCGTGTTCCTGCTCCCTGGCTATAGTAAATGGAATCATAAAGAGGGATCTAGGGACTTCTCTGGTGGCACAGTGGTTAAGAATCCGCCTGCCAATGCAGGGGACATGGGTTTGATCCCTGGTCCCGGAAGATCCCACATGCCGCAGAGCAACTAAGCCATGCATCACGACTACTGAGCCTGCTCTCAAGAGCCTGCAAGCCACAACTACTGAGCCCGTGTGCCACAACTACTGAAGCCCACATGCCTAGAGCCCGTGCTCTGCAACAAGAGAAGCCACCGCAATGAGAAGCCTGTGCACCCCAATGAAGAGTAGTCCCCGCTCTCCACAACTAGAGAAGGCCTGCATGCAGCCAAAAATGAATGAATAAATAAAAAAACAATCTATTTTTTTAAAAAAAGAGGGATCTAAGTTAATGATAGTGTCGAGGGATGAACCTGAAATCAGGGTCAGGCTGACTGTGCCCTTAAGCTGAGAGGAATGGAAGACACAACGGAGTGATCAGGTACCAGGGGAAGATGGGTTCAAATCTGATAAGAACAAATGAATTTGAACAAAAAGAAGGAAGCAGCTCCCAGAGAAGTTCCCTAAGCTAGCATGTAGAAGTGCAGCAGATTTTATAAGATGTCTATGACCTCAGATGAGGGGAGTCAGGGATACTTTGAAAGACACTCAAAAGCAGTGGCCTGGTCTCACTCTACTCTTACTAACATAGCTCCAAACGTATAAAACAAAACGGTGACAATTACATCACCTCTTTTATTTCCTTCCTGTCTCTTATCACTATCTTAGGCCACTTATATTAACTTCTTTATTATCTGTCTTCTCCAGGTAGAAGGTGAGCAGGTATTTCTGGCCTGTGTTTTTACTCCCACATTCTCAGGATCTAACCCAGAGTTTGCATTGTAGGAGTTCTACAAATGCTCAGTGCGCAGAAGACAGGCATGCATGCAAGTCGCTGGATGAGAGAACACAGTTTGATAAGATTCCAGTAGCCAAGCACTATGAGGTCACTTGACGGTAAGAGATTAATACACGGGGATGAAAAGGGCTCCATGGTGATGATACAGCTCAGCTTGCTTTGTTTAAGCACCTTCTATGTGACAGGTATTGTGCACAGTACTTTAAAAGGATTATTTCAACATAATCATATCTGCCCTAGGAGGTATGTACTAATACCATCAACCTTTTCCAGAAGCAGACACAGGTTTAGAGCAGTTAGGTCACTTGCCCCAAATCATACACCCCATCTGCTGGTGGATTTTGAATTGGTATCCAAGGAATCAGAATGTATTATGCCTCTTGGGTCTTGAAGTACAGGCAGGGTTTTAAAAAAATAGAGATGACTGAGGAAGGAATATCAAGGACAAAGACAGAAGGACAAAAGTAGGTAAAGTTTTTAATCTTCTAACTGCAGAAATAAACATATGTGCACTCACAGAACAGGCGGAAAGAAGGTGGGGGGAGGATTAGCAAGAGACAGAAAGGCTGAACATATTAGATTTGGCTATAATATAAACATACACAGAAGATGCATATACATACCTGCTTCTAAGTACGCATACCTGTATACTGGAAGGTATTGGTACTGAAGAGAACCAATACACTCTATATAATTTATGTGGCTTACATGAGGAAAGAGAGTATCTTCTTTCCCCACATTTTCACCAAACATTTTGGGATCCACCAATGTTAAGGTGTGAAAAAGCATGATATAATTAAATATATTATTCAACATAATACAAATATGGCTTGCAATCTGACTGGATTTTAAAGTTCCATCTGTCAATACGGGCTATAACGTAATCCTAGCTTCTAAGCAATTTTCCTTGCTGGCATCAAATAAACTCTGGCAAACCAGCAAAGAACAAAATTTTAAAAATTCACCCCCAGGATACCAAAGTGTAATTCATCGTGTTACAAACTTTGCCATAATCTCGGGGGCTATTTAGAGTAATGAGAACTGTAGACAAGCGCCATCCTGAGGACGAAGTAGAAAAATATCAATAGAAAAGAAAATACGGACCAGTCTTAATAGTAAGTCTGTAAACTGTGGGGGGGAGGGGGACTAAAGTTGATGAATTTAACATTCTCCACGACAGAATTTATCTGCATTTATTTATTTGGCCTACGGCAAGCTGGTTTTAATCAGATATTTCCTGCAGTCATGAGGATTAAAATAACCTAGATATTTTAATGCCAAGACTGATTTCTGGAAAATCTAAGTGTTTCTTCTTTTCATGTCTCTGTGAAATATGTGAATAATGTGTACTCCCTGGGAAACACCAAGAGAATATACACAAATCATTTCAAATGCATTTACAGACAAATTCAATAGGATTTTTAACACTTGCATGCCACAGTGGAACTACCTATCATAATTAACGTAATAATTTGGGAACAATCAAGCATATGACAACATTTAATTTCATCCATCATTAAAATGTGATGGAGAGGACCTTCAAGATGGCAGAGGAGTAAGATGTGGAGATCACCTTCCTCCCCACAAATATATCAAAAATACATCTACACGTGGAACAACTCCTACAGAACACCTACTGAACGCTGGCAGAAAACCTCAGACCTCCCAAAAAGCAAGAAAATCCACACGGACCTGGGTAGGGCAAAAGAAAAAAGGAAAAATAGAGACAAAAGAAAAGAGACGGGACCTGCACCAGTGGGAGGGAGCTGTGAAGGAGGAAAGGTTTCCACACACTAGAAGCCCCTTCACTGGTGGAGATGAGGGGTAGTGGGGGGGAAGCTTCGGAGACACGGAGGAGAGCGCAGCAACTGGGGTACAGAGGGCAAAGCGGAGAGATTCTCACAGAGAGGATCGGTGCCGACCAGCACTCACCAGCCGGAGAGGCTTGTCTGCTCACCCGGTGGGACAGGTTGGGGCTGGCAGCTGAGGCTCAAGCCTCAGTTTAGATCCCAGGGAGAGGACTGGGGTTGGCTGTGTGAACACAGCCTGAAGGGAGCTAGCGCGCCACAGCTAGCCAGGAGGGAGTCCGGGAAAAACTCTGGAACTGCTTAAGAGTCAAGAGACCATTGTTTCGGGGTGTGTGAGGAAAGGGATTCAGAACACTGCCTTAACAAGTTCCAGAGATGGGCGTGAGCTGCGGCTATCAGTGCAGACACCAGAGACAGGCATGAAATGCTAAGGCTGCTGCTGTAGCCACCAAGAAGCCTGTGTGCAAGCATAGGTCACTATCCACACTTCCCCTCCCAGGTGCCTGTGCAGCCCGCCACTGCCAGGGTCCTGTGATGCAGGGGCAACTTCCCCGGGACAACACATGGCGTGCCTCAGGCTGGTGAAATGTCATGCTGGCCTCTGCCGCAGCAGGCTCACCCCACATTCCATACCTCTCCCTGTCCCCGGGCTGAGTGAGCCAGAGCCCCCAAATCAGCCGCTCCTTTAACCCTGTCCTGTCTGAGTGAAGAACAGACACCCTCAGGCGACCTACATGCAGAGGCGGGGCCAAATCCAAAGCTGAACCCCAGGAGCTGTGTAAATGAAGAAGAGAAAGAGAAATCTCTCCGTGCATCCTCAGGAGCAGTGGATTAAATCTCCACAATCAACATGATGTACCCTGAGTCTGTGGAATACCTGAATAGACAACGAATCATCCCAAAATTGAGGTGGTGCATTTTGGGAGCAACTGTAGACTTGGGGTTTGCTTTCTGTGTCTAATTTGTTTCTAGTTTTATGTTTATCTTAGTTTAGTATGTAGAGCTTATTATCATTCCTAGATTTGTTTATCGATTTGGTTGCTCTCGTCCTTTTATATATATATTTTTTTCTTCTTCTCTTTTTGTGAGTGTGTATGTGTATGCTTCTTTGTGTGACTGTGTCTGTAGAGGTTTGCTTTTACCAGTTGTCCTAGGGTTCTGTCTGTCTGTCTCTTTTAGTGTATGTGTGTGTGTGTGTATATATATATATATATATATATATATATATTTTTTTTTTTTTTTTTTTTTTTTTTTTTTTGCGGTACGCGGGCCTCTCACTGTTGTGGCCTCTCCCGCTGCGGAGCACAGGCTCCAGACACGCAGGCTCAGCGGCCATGGCTCATGGGCCCAGCTGCTCCACGGCATGTGAGATCTTCCTGGACCGGGGCATGAACCCATGTTCCCTGCATCGGTAGGCGAACTCTCAACTACTGCGCCACCAGGGAAGCCCCTGGTGGATTTCTTTATTGGTTTGGTTGCGCTCTTCTTCTTTTTTTCATTACCTTTTTATTATTTTATTTTAATAATTCTTTTTTTAATTTTAATAAGTTTATTTTATTTATTTATTTTTCTTTGTTTCTGTATTTTTTCTTTTCTCCATTTTATACTGAGCCATATGGCTGACAGGGTCTTGGTGCTCCAGCTGGGTGTCAGGCCTGTGCCTCTAAGGTGGGAGAGCCGAGTTCAGGACATTAGTCCACCAGAAACTTCCAAGCCCCTTGTAATATCAATCAGCGAGAGCTCTCCCAGAGATCTCCGTCTCAACGCTAAGACCCAGCTCCACCCAATGCCCAGCAAGCTCCAGTGCTGGACAGCCCCTGCCAAACAACTAGCAAGACACAAACACAACCCCACCCATTAGCAGAGAGATTGCTTAAAATCATAGTAAGTTCACAGACACGCTAAAACACACCACCAGACAAGGTCCTGCCCACAGGAAAGACAAGATCCAGCCTCATCCACCAGAACACAGGCATCAGTCCCCTCCACCAGGAAGCCTACACAACCCACTGAACCAACCTTACCTACTGGGGGCAGGCACCAAAAACAATGGGAAACATAAAACTGTAGCCTGTGAAAAGAAGACCCCAAACACAGTGCGCTAAGCAAAATGAGAAGACAGAGAAATATACAGCAGATGAAGGAGCAAGGTAAAAACCCACCAGACCAAACAAATGAAGAGGAAATAGGCAGTCTACCTGAAAAAGAATTCAGAATAATGATAGTAAAGATGATCCAAAATCTTGTAAATAGAATAGAGAAAATACAAGAAATGTTTAACAAGGAACCAGAAGAACTCAAGAGCAAACAAACAATGATGACAACACATTAGATGAAATTAAAACTTCTCTAGAAGGAATCAATAGCAGAATAACTGAGGCAGAAGAACGGATAAGTGACCTGGAAGATAAAATAGTGGAAATAACTACTGCAGAGCAGAATAAAGAAAAAGAATGAAAATAATTGAGGACAGCCTCAGAGACCTCTGGGACAACATTAAACACACCAACATTCAAATTATAGGGGTCCCAGAAGAAGAAGAAAAAGAAAGGGACTGAGAAAATATCTGAAGAGATTACAGTTGAAAACTACCCTAATATGAGAAAGAAATAGTCAATCAAATCCAGGAAGGGCAGAAAGTCCCGTATGAGATAAATCCAAGGAGAAACAAGCCAAGACACATATTAATCAAACAATCAAAAATTAAATACAAAGAAAAAATATTAAAAGCAGCAAGGGAAAAGCAACAAATAACATACAATGGAATCCCTATAAGGTTAACAGCTGATCTTTCAGCAGAAACTCTGCGAGCCAGAATGCAGTGGCAGGACATATTTAAAGTGATGAAAGGGAAAAACCTACAACCAAGATTACTCTACCCAGCAAGGATCTCATTCAGATTCGACGGAGAAATTAAAACTTTTACCGACAAGCAAAAGCTAAGAGAATTCAGCACCACCAAACCAGCTCTACAACAAATGCTAAAAGAACTTCTCTAGGCAGGGAACACAAGAGAAGGAAAAGACTTAAAATAACAAACCCAAAACAACTGAGAAAATGGTAATAGGAACATGCATATCAATAATTACCTTAAATTTAAGTGGGTTAAATGCTCCAACCAAAAGACATAGACTAGCTGAATGGATGCAAAAACAAGACCCATCTATATACTGTCTACAGGGGACCCACTTCAGACTTAGGGACACATACAGACTGAAAGTGAGGGGATAGAAAAAGATATTCCATGCAAATGGAAATCAAAAGAAAGCTGGAGTAGCAACTCTCATCACAGATAAAAGAGACTTTAAAACAAAGACTATTAGAAGAGACAAAGAAGGACACTACATCATTAACAAGGGATCAATCGAAGAGGAAGATATAACAATTGTAAATATTTATGCACCCAACATAGGAGCACCTCAATACATAAGGCAAATGTTACCAGCCATAATAGGGGAAATCGACAGTAACACAATCATAGTAGGGGACTTTAACACCCCACTTCCACCAATGGACAGATCATCCAAAATGAAAATAAATAAGGAAACACAAGCTTTATATGCCACGGTAAACAAGATGGACTTAACTGATATTTATAGGACATTCCATCTAAAAACAACAGAATACAATTTCTTCACAAGTGCTAATGGAACATTCTTCAGGATAGATCATATCTTGGGTCACCAATCAAGCCTTGGTAATTTTAAGAAAACTGAAATCATATCAAATATCTTTTCTAACCACAATGCTGTAAGACTAGATATCAATAACAGGAACAAAACTGTAAAAAATACAAACACGTGGAGGCTAAACAATACACTACTAAATAACTAAGAGATCACTGAAGAAATCAAAGAGGAAATGAACAAATACCTAGAAACAAATGACAATGAAAACATGATGACCCTAAATCTATGGGATGCAGCAAGAGCAGTTCTAAGAAGGAAGTTTATAGCAATACAATCCTACCTCAAGAAACAAGAAACATCTCAAATAAGCAACCTAACCTTCACCTAAAGCAATTAGAGAAAGAAGAACAAAAAAACCCCAAAATCGGACTTCCCTGGTGGCGCAGTGGTTAGGAATCTGCCTCCCAATGCAGGGGACATGGGTTCGAGCCCTGGTCCGGGAAGATCACACATACCTCGGAACACCTAAGCCCGTGTGCCACAAGTACTGAGGCAGTGCTCTAGAGCCTGTTTTCCGCAACAAGAGAAGCCACCACAATGAGAAGCCCGCGCACCCCCAACGAAGAGTAGGCCCCTCTCGCCGCAACTAGAGAAAGCCTGCGTGCAGCAATGAATACCCAATGCAGACAAAAATAAAGAAATAAATAAATTAATTAAAAACAAAAAAAAAATCCCAGTGATAGCAGAAGGAAAGAAATCATAAAGATCAGATCAGAAATAAATGAAAAAGAAATGAAGGAAACAATAGCAAAAATCAATAAAACTAAAACCTGGTTCTTTGAGAAGATAAACAAAATTGATAAACCATTAGCCAGAGTCTTCAAGAAAAAAAGGAAAAGACTCAAATTAATAGAATTAGAAATGAAAAAGGGGAAGTAACAACTGACACTGCAGAAATACAAAGGATAATGAGAGATTACTATAAGTAACTATATACCAATAAAATGGACAACCTGGAAGAAACGGACCAATTCTTAGAAAAGCACAACCTTCCAAGATTGAACCAGGAAGAAATAGAAAATATAAACAGACCAATCACCAGCACTGAAACTGAAACTCTGATTAAAAATCTTCCAACAAACAAAAGCCCAGGACCAGATGGCTTCACAGGTGAATTCTATCAAACATTTATAAAAGAGCTAACACCTATCCTTCTCAAACTCTTCCAAAATATAGCAGAGGGAGGAACACTCCCAAACTCATTCTACGAGGCCACAATCACCCTGATACCAAAACCAGACAAAGATGTCACAAAGAAAGAAAACTAGAGGCCAATATCACTGATGAACAAAAATGCAAAAATCCTCAACAAAGTACTAGCAAACAGAATCCAACAGCACATCAAAAGGATCATACACCATGATCAAGTGGAGTATATCCCAGGAATGCAAGGATTCTTCAATATATGCAAATCAATCATTGTGATACACGATATTAACAAACTGAAGGGGAAAAAACATATGATCATCTCAGTAGATGCAGAAAAAGCTTTCGACAAAATTCAACAGCCATTTATGATAAAAACCCTCCAGAAAGTAGGCATAAAGGGAACTTACCTCAACATAATAAAGGCCAAATATGACAAACCCACAGCCAACATCGTTCTTAATGGTGAAAAAGTGAAACCATTTCCACTAAGATCAGGAACAAGACAAGCTTGCCCACTCTCACCACTATTATTCAACATAGTTTTGGAAGTTTTAGCCACAGCAATCAGAGAAGAAAAAGAAATAAAAAGAATCCAAATCAGAAAAGAAGAAGTAAAACTGTCACTATTTGCAGATGACACAACACTATACATATATTGTTTTGTTTTGTTTTTGCGGTATGTGGGCCTCTCACTGTTGTGGCCTCTCCCGTTGCGGAGCACAGGCTCCAGATGCGCAGGCTCAGTGGCCATGGCTCACAGGACCAGCCGCTCCGCAGCATGTGGGATCCTCCCAGACCGGGGCATGAACCCACGTCCCCTGCATCGGCAGGCGGACTCCCAGCCACCGCGCCACCAGGGAAGCCCCGACATAACACTATACATAGAGAATCCTAAAGATGCTACCAGAAGAGTATTAGAGCTAATCAACGAATTTAGTAAAGTAGGATACAAAATTAATGCACAGAAATATCTTGCATTCCTATACACTAATGACGAAAACTGTGAAAGAGAAATTAAGGAAACACTCCCATTTACTACTGCAACAAGAAGAAAAAAATACCTAGGAATAAACCTTCCCAAGGAGACAAAAGACCTGTATGCAGAAAACTATAAGACACTGATGAAAGAAATTAAAAGATGATACAAAGAGATGGAAAGAAATACCATGTTCTTGGATTGGAAGAATCAACATTATGAAAACGACTATACTACCCAAAGCAGTCTACAGATTCAACACAATCCCTATCAAACTACCAATGGCGTTTTTCACAGAACTAGAGCAAAAAATTTCACAATTTGTATGGAAACACAAAAGACCCCGAATAGCCAAAGCAATTTTGAGAAAGGAAAATGGACCTGGAAGAAACAGGCTCCATGACTTCAGACTATACTACAAAGCTACAGTAATCAAGACAGTATGGCAGTGGCACAAGAACAGAAATATAGATCGATGGAACAGGATAGAAAGCCCAGAGATAAACCCACGCACATATGGTCACCTTATTTTTCATAAAGGAGTCAAGAATATACAATGGAGAAAAGACAGCCTCTTTAATAAGTGGTGCTGGGAAAACTGGACAGCTACATGTAAAAGAATGAAATTAGAACATTCCCTAACACTATACAGAAAAATAAACTCAAAATGGATTAGAGACCTAAATATAAGGCCAGACACTATGAAACTCTTAGAGGAAAACATAGGCAGAACTCTATGACATAAATCACAGCAAGATCCTTTTTGACCCACCTCCTAGAGGAAGGGACATAAAAACAAAAATAAACAAATGAGACCTAATGAAACTTAAAAGCTTTTGCACAGAAAAGGAAATCATAAACAAGACAAAAAGACAACCCTCAGAATGGGAGAAAATATTTGCAAATGAAGCAACTGACAATGGATTAATCTCCAAAATATACAAGTAGCTCATGCAGATCAATATCAAAAAAACAAACAACCCAATCCAAAAATGGGCAGAAAACCTAAATAGACATTTCTCCTAAGAAGAAAAACAGATGGCCAAGAAACACATGAAAAGCTGCTCAACATCAATTAGTAGAGAAATGCAAATCAAAACTGCAATGAGGTATCACCTCACACCAGTTAGAAGGGCCATGATCAAGAAATCTACAAACAATAAATGCTGGAGAGGGTGTGGATAAAAGGGAACCCTCTTGCACTGCTGTTGGGAATGTAAATTGATACAACCACTATGGAGAACAGTAGGGAGGTTCCTTAAAAACCTAAAAATAGAACTACCATATGATCCAGCAATCCCACTACTGGGCATGTACCCTGAGAAAACCATAATTCAAAAAGACTCATGTACCACAATCCTCACTGCAGCACTATTTACAATAGCCCAGACATGGAAGCAACCGAATTGTCCATCGAAAGATGAATGGATACATACACCTCTTACTACGTCTAAATCTACATTACTCTATTTGGTGAAAATGATGTTCCAATGATTACCTCCGAAACTTAAGTATCCTTAATTCTGAGAAAGATTTAGGTATGTTTAGTACTATACACTTAAAATTTGCGGAGACAGTGTACTAATACACAGTAAAATTTTTTTTTTAGTATTTGTTCTTTATCTCATTCTGTTAACTAGGAATGTCAATTGAAATATGCCCTGACCCTTGCAAGCCTTGTTACTTAAAGCTATATTTTGTTTTTTAAAAGGCTGTATTTACTTAATTTTTCTTTTTTTAATACTTTTTCAATATATTTGGGTGTAAAATAATAGTATCATAATTTGAAAACAAGGCTCAGAGTTCATGTTCTTCCCCAGTAGGTAAAAGAATAAAACTATGTTTTATCTTAAAAAAAGAAAAAAAAGAAGTTGTGGCACATATATACAATGGAATACTACTCAGCCATAAAAATAAACGAAATTGAGTTATTTGTAGTGAGGTGGATGGACCTAGAATCTGTCATACAGAAAGACAATTACCGTAGGCTAACACATATATATGGAATCTAAAAAAAAAAAAAAATGGTTCTGAAGAACCTAGGGGAAGGACAGGAGTAAAGATGCAGACGTAGAGAATGGACTTGAGGACACAGGGAGGGGGAAGGGTAAGCTGGGACGAAGTGAGAGAGTGGCATGGACATATATACACTACCAAATGTAAAACGGATAGCTAGTGGGAAGCAGCCGCATAGCACAGGGAGATCAGCTCGGTGCTTTGTGACCACCTAGAGGGGTGGGATAGGGAGGGTGGGAGGGAGGGAGACACACAAGGGAGAGGATATGGGGATATAGGTATACGTATAGCTGATTCACTTTGTGATACAGCAGAAACTATCACACCATTGTAAAGCAATTATACTCCAATAAAGACGTTAAAAAACAAACAAACAGTAATACCCAATTTATAAAACTAAAAAAAAAAACGATGCAGTTGTTGCATTTGTTTTGAAACATGTACTTGGAGTTGTGTATCAGATGTATTTAATGAATACGCTAAATTGTAATGAACAATCTGGCAGAATTCTTCTTAGGTCTGCGACAATTCAGAATTGAGAAATCAAGAAAAGTCTGCATGACCACCTCCAATTTTTCTTTTTTCCCTTTAATCACCCTATCCTCTTCCCTCTTACCCCCTGCCCAGCACTCTAATGCTGCCTGGGGTCAGAGAGGAAAGTGGCCTGACAAATGTGGCACATTTAAAAAGAGGTTTTACAATCCTTACGAGGACATACAATCCTAGGACTTGTTATTAGAATCATTAATAATTCATATAATTAGAATTATTATAATGGACCTTCTGCTTCCAAAGTCATTCAACAATAAAAGAATTAGCCATAAGTAACGGAAAATTTGATGTTGAGAGCTGAATAGTGATGTTCGTATTTTTGATCAAGAATCTTCCTAGTGTTGGTCATATACACATACACTGTGTGTGCTTGTTATATGTGTGTATATGTGTTTTATATACATACATGCACACACACTCAGATATAAGCTGCCCCTGGATAACAAAGAGCTGCTCTTGATTCTATATATACATCAGTCATTGTCCAGCTTTATAATTGTTCCCAAGTAATATTTACCATCACCCAATCTTCCCTAAAAACTTTACCAGGTAACCACCGGTTCTTAACTACATTTTTTTTCTTCTTTCACATCCTAGTCTTTCCACAAACCCACCGTTTCCTGATTACTTAATCCCGGCCAGACATATTTCTGTACAAAAACTGCATATCACCTTTTGGTGAAAAACCTATTCTTTCCATGCTAATCAATCTATAAACGGCCTTCCAAATCTCTGAAGACAGAGAATGTTGTTTCCTAAGGAGTACAGCGTTGTTATAGAATTCAGCTTTTGCTCTGCTGTCTCCACAGTAGTTCTCACGCACGATAGATATGTTAAGGTTTACTTCTGTTACTCAATTTAAACTCTTCAGCTTGTCCCACTTTACCATCATGTAATGCATTTTCCAAACACTGTCATTTCAGAGTTCAGAAAGCTTGCATGGAAAGAAAAGCAATGTCAGATCATTCTCTTACTTGCTTGTAATCCTTTAGTCCCCAGCTACATCCCCTTTAAGTCAGACAAAAACAGATTTTGTTTTACATGTAAATATTGATGATTTTCACTGTATTTTTGGTTCATTGAATTCAATTAACTAAGTTCTTTTAAAAAAAAACAAGTGTGTATTATGTGCCTTTTTGACAATTCCAGCTCTAGCAAGGGGAGAGGAGGTGGAAGTCAAATAGCTTAGTTTTTCCTTGAGCTATTATTTTAAAAAATGTCCAAACAAGCTGTCAGTTTGGTCTACCATTCAGTCATTTGGCTTTATCTGCACAAAGGGAGATAACTGGTAAGATTCTCTTTTCCCTTCTGTATTCCAACCTTGCATCGAAACAGCAGTAGTACCAAACCTCCCTCCTCCCCCAACAAAACACTAATGTATTAAACTTTTCCAGAGGCATTTACTTCAGATAGTCTCACTCATTTATTCATGTATTCATTCAAGAAGAATTTACTTAGTGCCTGCTTCGTGGTAGGCACTGTTCTTGGTACTTGGGATACATGAGTGGATAAAACAAAGATGTCTGCCTTTGAAGAGCTTATATTCTAGCAGGAGGGAAATACAATAAGCAAATATAATCCATAAAATATATGGTAGGTGAAAATTCTTATAAATGTCACAGAAAAAATAAAACATGGAACAGGATAAACAGACCCATGATTGTGGAGGGAGGTAGATAGGACCACAGGTATGGTTCAAAGGTGTGTTATAAATGTTAAGACAACTTTATCACTCTCACCACTTAGGGTTTTTGGAGCTCTGTGCCAGAAATGAGGATGAAAACCATATACATAGATTTCTTATTATAAGTCACAATATTACACTGAGAGATTTTAAGCATGGCCAGCTGAAGCATGTCACTAGCCATCAGGCTCTAAAAGGATTGAGACATTAGCTACTGCTAACCTTTAACACACTCTGAAAGGAGTTCAGGGTGGAGATCAGGAATGAGGCACCCTGTACTCTGGGAAAACTGGCAGAACAGGCCTTCAAATAGTTGGATATTTCCAGGAGAAGTTTTTTATGAACCTGGATTCTTGCATCTTCCCATACTTAGAAAACACTAAAACCATTAACTAAGATACCTGTTCCCCGTGACTAGCAGCAACCTTCTACTTAGATGTGCACTTGGTTGCACGGACTCCCTTTGACAAAATGAAGTTTATACTGACCTCCCGACCTACCCCTTTGGAGAAGTTCCTTAGAGCTATCTGAGAGGCTGTCTCCTGGGCTATCGTCCTCAGTAAGTCCCCATATAAAACTGAAACTCACAGCTCTCCCTTTGTGTGTTTTTATTTCAGTCGGCAGCATACACGGAGTCGTGATGAATCCGAAGCCAAATGAGAGGGCCAATGGACGAATTTATCTAAAGAGCTAGAAGTTAAAGTCGAGCTTGAGGAAAACAACAGCTACCATTTGCTTAGTTCCCACAATATGTGTTGCACTCTGCTTGACAGTTATACATATAACTCATTATAGACTATCATTTATCTACCTCGACTGTAGAGCTAGAATTTATAGATTAACAATTTTGTTCAAGGTCATACAGTTGAAAAGTGCAAAGATTTCTGGTTCCAGGTATGCCTTTCAAATTCAATAGTAACCAAAATGTGTGTATTCTGCCTGTCTTAGAAGTAGGGCAAAGGAAGACACTAGCTTAACTTTTTAAAAACCCTGTGTATGTTAAAAAATGGAAATTATGCACTGCATTTACAAATAATTAAAAATAGACAGAGAGAAGTATATGTGGGAGTATTGTTAATTCTAAAGCAACTGCCCTTGAGATAGTTAATACTGTGCTGTCCTTCAGCAGAAAATGCATTTGAATGAAATAGAAAATAGTCTTCAAAACATCTGATGCTTTTAAAAACCTCATGCTTGTGGTTCTGTTAGGATTTTATCAACTTGTTTGGATTTCACTGTTGATATGAGGAGTAGGGGGGCAGCTGTAAAATAATGAACCGGTATGAGTTTAGGCTGGGGATTTTGGAAACTGCCCAATAACAAAATACATTAAGAAAAACTTATTTTATAAACCACTTCATTTCCAGGTTAACTCAGAGAATTTAAGGAGTAGAGATGATCAGTTCCTGGGTTTTCTTCTCTTTGAAGTGAACAGATCCCTATCAGGTTGTAAACTGTAAGACTTTGGGAAAATGATTACACAATCCCTAAAGACTATCAGCATTCTATCTTCTGTAAGTTAAATAGGCATATTTAACGTGGTTCAGCAGTAAGAGAGGGGCCAGAGAGGAGAGGGGATGGAGTACGTCCTGACGACAGGAAGTACTGACAGCATCTGGGATTAGCTCTCTTTTCCTCTTTCTGTGAGGGGTGGAGGCAGTTCCCATCAAGATTACAGATTATCGCAACTTCTGAACATAGCCAGAGGAAGCTAGAGTAGGAAAAGAACAAGGCAGTGCTGGGTGGCCTCCAGCTTGCATGTCCTTCTGTGGGCACTTTCAAGGGACCCCTGGTGGGAGTTTCCAAAACAACTGGAGAACGGAAGGGCAGAGAATTGAGATCCAGTTATTCCACGGCGAAGGAGTCAGGGGGAGAGAGGTTATGTACGTACAGATACATCAATGTGTCTGTAGATATACAGAGACAGAACACCTTTTTCTGACTCTTAAACTGTTTTCAAACTACAGTTTAATGGAAGATGAGGCATGACTAAAATGTTAATAAAGAAAAAAGTGTATGGGAACTAGAAAAATTAAGAGAAAATACCTTGATTGCAAATTACATTTTGATATCTCACACGTTCCTTTTTTCTAACTTGATTTATCTTTCTTTGGAGATTGTCAGATTGACCCATCAAACATAACAGGCTATTTTTTCAAGGAGATACAGAGGGGAAGGGATTTTAACAGTTATCCAGAGTGGTGGTGTTAAATAGGGAAGTAAGGAATGAATAGGTTTCAGTTTAAACTTAGCGCAACAATAATGTTCAACACAAAAAATGTTCCATGAAAATTAAAAAATTCCCCTGGATGGTGCAGAGGAATATGTCTTACTGATACAAATTTAGTTATTACATAAAGTGAATCTTTTCAATAATGGAGTGGCTTATGCCATGTCTTTCCACTTAAAAGAATATCTTTATCTCCCAATTCTAGATTTTTTTTTGAAATTCCAAATGATTAATGTATGTATTTATTTACAGAGTTTTAAAAATCATACTATCGTCTCTATAAAAACCCAGCAGCGAATATTTTCTGAAACAACATTTTCTTAGGAAGGAATGCTTATTTTCTATAATAAACAAACACCACTGGAGACACACATACTTCTTGCTACTTAAGAGAATCTTTTTTTAAAGTGTAATTCTTCAGCATTGAGATTTTAAGAAGTGTTTGCATTACAGACTAGTTCAAGTGGAGTAACGTCTAAGAGAAAATGCCACGGAGTGAATGTTAATGCATTTATACATAGAGACTAATACATTTTTCATTTGACTACAGAGTGGAAGCGAATACATTTTTGTAGTGAAACTAATACATTTTTCATTACTTAAATGCATAGTAGCTGGTTCCAGAGTTACTAATGAATTTACATGAGATCCTCCAAAGAACTCAGAAACAATTTAAATCGTTTTGCAACCACTGTGTTCCCCTGGTCATGAAAAGCAATGATTGTAAGGGGTAGGTATGATTTGTAGAGAGTAGGTAAGCATTTCTTTATCTACAATATCAACAACGTCTGAAGGTAATGGCACTTAACAGTAGAAAATTCGTGTTTCCACTATATTACTTGACTCTGAGTGTCACATTTCTTCTTTTCATTTCCTGAGAAGTGACAGAGCAGATACTTTCATCCCCCTTCTTTCCTTCCTTATAGGGACATAGATTTTGAGGCCAAGAGCTGAAGACCAAGCAACTTTCTGAATTAACCCCATGCCAGCAAGGTTATAAACACAGTGCTTCTGCTTTCAAAAAGACTTTTACAGGCTGTAGACTACTGTGACTGCTTGCATGACACCTCCTATTTAGCTGTTTTTATGATTACATTATCACCACCAAAAAAAGAGAGATAAAAGATGTCTTCAGAAAAATCCCCACCTGATTAAAGAAGACTGAATCTTCACAAAGGACTGAAGCCTAATATCAATTTTGGATTTCTCTACAAACATGAGAAACCAACGTGTTTATGGCACCAAGTCCACTAGGCTGAAACCTTCACTCTTAAAGTTAGGCACAATAAATACGTCATCACATTTGTTGAAATCTCTGTGTGTTAAATACATGCAGGAACAGAACTGGAGACATAGCAATGAATGTGACTCATGAAGTGGGAGAAAGACACAACTGTTTGTGTGATAAAGGCAAACCCTTTTGATGATGAATCCAATGACTAATGAGCAGGCCTGGACCCTGATTGCTCTGCACAACTTTGCAGTAAAGTGGGGGTGATGCTCACATAAAGCACCATGTGCGTGCAGTAAGGTAGGTGGGATGCAGCTAAGGTTTACATGACCAGATTCCTATGTCCAGATGACTGAGGATTTTACTACCTTAAATCACTTTTTGGACTATGGAAATAATAAATATACAGAAGAATTATTTTAAAAAGGAACCTGAAGCAAAACACAGCTACTGTACAGTGTTAAATTCAATATACTTTTTATTACTTGCAGTTTTTCCATCAACATCAACATATACTAATTGAGAACTTCAGGCAGTGCAGCTTGGTCGGTTAAGAGCATTTGTGGTGTTTAAATGCTCATTTTGGCACTCAATGGCAGACTGAACTCTGGAATTGACCCAACTTTTCTACCCCTCAGTTTCATCACCCCTAAAACAGAGATGGTAACATAAGTCTTGTTCAGTGTCGTGAGAACTACTGCTGCAAAGCGCATACAGTGTGGATGGTGCACAGAAAAGTGCTAAAGAAACTTGAGATGTACCACCTGGTACAATGCTTTAGGAACACAGGTGAATTTATTTTACGTGAATTAAATCACACCTAAGGAGCTCACGTGCGGATCCTGCTCAGAACATTCTTCATGATTCTGTGCCCTACAGTGCACATGCGAAGACAGGCATAAACCTGAAACTCTTTGAGTAAGCCTCGATCTCTACATGCCTCTCACGGCCATGTTGAGCGTGATTTTGGTGTATGAAGGAGCATATTTTATGTACAACATGGCCACTGAGGATAAGAAAAGTACTTCATCTAATGCTCAACAGGAATTTGTTCCAGTGTTAAGGGGAAATTCAGAAGTGTTGGATTTACTGAGAAGTAATATATCAATTTCCAACACGTCCTTTTCCCGAAAGGTTCTGAAAAGTAATTTTGTCTCTGCACTGTTTTTAAAAATAAAGTTCTGAATAAGATATGATTGTACCGTGTGGGAAATGCACCTGATAAGCACTAGGGGAATTAAACAATTAATAAAACACTGCCTCTGCCTTTCATGGGATTACAGATTAGGAGAGAAGGTAAACACAATGCAGCTCAACATGCAATAATTTTTAAACACAGCAGAGATTTCAGATTCTTGTACACTGGGTTTGAATCAGATTTTACCTAAGGCATCTTAGTTAACCTGATTTCAATATTCTCAGATAAAAAAATATAAAAGTCCAATTATTTATAAGTTAATCCCTTAGTATAGGGCCTGGTACATTGTCAAAACTATGATTAAGACACAAGAACCAGCATGGAGCCAGATGGTGGAGATGAGTGACCAACATCAGGCTCTGGACGGCCAATGGGCTTTCTAGAGTACATGGTAACTCTTAGGGGTATTTTATTTTCACTGAATTATGTATAGTTTTTAGTGTCAAACTTGTTTCCTTCATACAGTGTATATGAACATCCAGCTAATCTCTGGGGGTTACTAAAACATTTTGTAAGGTTCACTGACAGAAGCATTCCGCTAACTGCATTCTGCTACTACATAATAAATGATGTCTCTCAAAACTAAGTATTCACTGCAATCACCTGTCACACTGTATGGATTTTAAGCTTCGAGTGACTGCCATTTTTTCATTCCCCTAAGCTAGATTCCTGACCTAGTAACCTAGGCTTCTTAGCAGTCAGTAATGACAAATGTGGAAATAAACCATAAAACACTGCCTGAGAGCCATCACTCTTAGGAAACACCTTCAAGACTTAATTAGCTTCTGGAGAAGGGATGAGAAACTTTGCCTGATAATACTACTACTCCCACATCAGCCAATATGGATGAGATCTGATGGAAATACAAAGAAAGTCTTTTGTAACTTGGTCAACTGGTAATAAATGAGTAGAGGGCTGATAAGATGAAAGTAACATATACCATCTCTTAATGAAGTTGAGAACTTGCTTGATGAAGTGCAGAGAATAACTGTGTCTCTACCCAGGTACATCTCTGTGCTAATAAGACTCCTGTACTGAGAATATTTTTTTGATTTTAAGTTTTATACTTGTTTTAAAAAGGGAAGTTACTCAATAAATCCTAGTGTTCCTAAGATTTTATTAAACACATGGCATATATAAATATTTACATATAAAAACATGCTCCTAGAGATATGTCATATTAATTTCTCTCAAATTTTTCTATAATTTGAAAGAAAAGATTTAACAATACTAAGTTATAGTTTCTCAGCATTATTTATGCTTTACATATTAATAAGGGATTGGAGTATATTGGGGCTATCAAGCAAAGATGTCAGTATACAGCCAGGGATTTGAAGTTTTTTCCTTAATTTTTTAATTTAATATAGATAGTGAATGCGTTAGTAATATATGGATGCAGAGGTAGCAAATATTTTAGGCTCCTATGGTCTCTTTTGCTCTTTTTGCAACATCTCAATTCTGCCGTTGTAGCATGATAGCAGCCCTAGGTACATGTAAGCCAATGAGTGCGGTTTTGTTCCAATAAAACTTCACTGACAAAAAACAGGTGTAGGCCCAGATTTGGCCCAAAGCTCTAGTTTTCCCAGCCCCGATAAAGAAAAAAAGATTACTTAGTAGAGGATAAAAGTTATCTTACAGAGAAACATACAGAAAAATTTCCAATTGAGTTTTGGGGAGAGTAGAGGATGACCACGGATAAATAGGAGTTTGTAGCATAATTTCATCCCAGAGTATCATGGCCTCTGTAACAATCCACAAATTCCCCCTTTAGGAAAACCATAAAACAAACCACAGCATCAGGCGTCATTTGAATTGAAGTAATTCAATTATTATAGAGTCAAGCAATTTCAGGGATGACAAAAACCTGGAAGCATGTGCCAGGAATCTTAGAGGCCTAGAGGAGGGACTATGCACCCTGTCAGATCACCAAGGAGGGCAATGTTACAATCTGGGCCTTCTGCTTCGTATTAAACTTACAAAGTCTTGTCAATAGACCAAACAGCTGGAGTACCCACAGGGAGGACAAGAAGTCAGTCTATGAACCTGGGATGGAAAGGACTAAGGTCAAAGGCCATTAATAGAAGACAGAGAATCTAATTCATAAGTCAAGCAGTGATAATCTGCCCTGGGAAAACGAGGTGTTTTCAAAATGTTTATTTTAAAGTTAGGTGCTGTATTAGTTGGCTACGGCTGCCACAACAAAATGCCACAGACTGCATGGCTTAAACAATAGAAATTTATTTTCTTGCAGTTCAGGAGGCTGGAAGTTCAATCTGGACAGGGTTGGTTTCTGGTGAGGACTTTCTCCTAGGCTTGTAGATGGCCATCTTCTCTCTGTGTCCACTCATGGCTATTTCTCTGTGTACGCATCCCTGCCACCTCTTCCTCTCCTTATGAGGACACCAGTCCTATTGCATTAGGGCTCTACCTTTATGACCTCATTTAACTTTAATCACCTCTATAAAGATCCTGTCTCCACATATACTTACATTAGGGTTTAGGGCTTCATTATGGAGAGGACACAATTCAATCTATGAGACGCCCATTTGGATATATTACCTTAAGATATAATTTCACTATAGCCAATGATAACTGACAAAATTAAATTATTCTAAGGTCCATAGTAGCAGTAGTTGGATTATTATCCTAACAGTTACCCTAATCTATTTGCCACATAATTGGGAAACATTTTCTCAGAAAAAAAATTATATCGTGAGTTAAAAACTTTTTGGTTTTGTCCAGTTTTAAATGAGCATGATAAAGAAAAAATATTTTGTGAGTTTTTTATAGCACTTTTTGATACGTCCAGCTCTGAATTATCACAGAGAACATGATTAGGTGGCTTTGAATAAGGCAGTTACCACTTTGTACAAACCAGACATGGAACTACAGGTTGAAGGACATTCAACTGATTTTTAAAGATTCAGATCTGATTTCTTTCCAGTTTGAGAGAGTAGAGAGCCTTGCTCTCATTTCACTGACACTGAAAAAGGCAACTAGGGAAAAAAAAATCCCACTTCATCATTGCCTACTGATGGCAATCAGAGAAATGTGGAAATCTTCTCTCAATAGTCACTTAGATTAGAACAAAACTACATCAGATATCCATTGCATTCTATCTGGAGTGGAAAATAATCTCATGAATCAAACCTTTTAAAGTCTTTACTTTTTGTCCCAAGATCAGAGCATTGTGGAATAGCAAAGTTAGTCTCTGGAGCTAATACCCTTAAGGTGCCCTACTGCATCTCCCAAACACGCAGCCCCAGTCTTCTGGGCCTGCCATTCTGTGTTCCCGATGACTGCTTCCTACCTGCTGCCTTACAATTCCTTTCTTGTCCAAATTTTCTCTCTTCTATGCTGTTACTTTGGAAAGCAGCTGATAAACTAATTTCTGCCACAAGGGGTACTAATCCAACTGTCTTAATATGCTGAGCTTCCTCAAGGCATTGGTGTTTAGGGAACCAGGGTTAACCAACGTATGGGTGAAAATTGGTGAGTTTAAGGCACACACTAGGCCAGTGTTAGACATACTGCCAGCTACAGAAGCCATTTCAGTCACCTCTAAAATTACACCATGAAGCAAATCCCTCATCAATCTGTACACAAAAATGTCACCTCCAGGATAATTCAACAGTGTCAAAAACTTGACAACTAAAACTTTTATGATTCTAAAGAGAGACATTTGACAACAGAACAAAAACGAAATCAGTATCTTCAATTAAAGTCTGCAAGATGTTAATGAAACTGTTAATTAGTATTGGAATTCATAGTAAATTTATTTTAATTAGTAACCTGCGATGTATTTGTGAAAATGAAAAAAAAATACATGCTGGCTAATGGATACATCACTCATACGGAGGTAGACCCTGCTAGTAAAGGAAGTCCACTGTCACCCTAAAGGCACCAGATTAAAAAGATTAAACGTACTTAAGAAAAATGCCACCTTAATGAAATTATATGCTAGGAAAAAAACATAACTTGTAAAAAGACTCAGTAGAATCCAAATCAGAACTAAGTATCTCCCATTTTAAAGTGAAACACATTTTTTTTAAAACAGCTGACTATGTGGAAACACTGTGAAAAGAGTTGTACAACATAAAAAAGATGCAATATATACAGTTCTTGTCCTCAAAGGAGGGTGACCAACTTGTCCCAGCTGCCCGGAGCTTGAGTTTAGTACTGAGAGCTCTGCATCCCAGGAAACTCCTCAAGCTCAGCCAAAGCAGGATGGTTAGATCCTGCCTTGACAGTATCGTTAGACCAGCAGGAAGAGGAGGCATAAACCAAATTATACTAAGTAGATGAGCAGAGTGGGGATTGAGGACGAAGTATAAACTGGATGTAGACACAGCAAATACTAAGATTATAAAGGAAATGCAGATGTAATTCTGTGCATCACCCTTGAATCACGCCCCAGTCACATGGTAACTGTGAGACGTGTTATCCAGATGTAGAAGCCCAGGCACATGCCTCCCCTCCTGATGACAGTCTTTATATCTCTAGCATCTAGTATATTTGAGTAAAAATGGGTAACCTAAACTCTGTAAGTTAAGTGAGAGGTGGACACCACAGAAACATTGCAGCTTTATTAACTAAAGATTCTCTTTAAATAATCTGGGTAGCCACAAGCAAGTTTCTGGCTTTTACCCACAGTGCAGTCACAGACGAAAACTGTAAAAAGCTGTAAATCAACGATAGTTCAATAAAAAAAAAAAAAAAATTACAGAAAAAAATGTAAACAGAACTAACTCCAAGACAACTCTTTCCTCTTCCCTTGTGTTATTTTTCCTCTTTCCATTTTACCATTAGGAAAAGTAGATTATGGAATTTTTCACACAGGGCAGGAGGCACAATCATACAGAAAAAGCTTAACAGCCTCAACTATAGCAAAACTAAGTACTTCTGCTCTTCAAAAGACTCTAAATAAATGGGAAGAGGCCAGAAACAAACTACAAACTGGAAGACATATTATTTATATACACATGTACATATATCTGGCAAAGAATAGTGTCCAGAACTTCTTCAAATTATGAAAAATATAAATAATCTTGAAGAAAAGTATCTAATGACTTGAATTGGCAATTCACAGAAAAAACATAAATGGTCTATAAAGAAATAAAAATATAAATTCCAAATTAAAATCATACTGTGATACTATTTCAAACTTAACAGATTGTTAAATGTGCAGAAGTCTGACAATATCAAGTGTTGGCAAGAATGTGAAGGAACTGATACAATTAGACACTGCTGGTAGAAATTAAATTAGAACAATCCTTTGAAAAACAATTTTGAATTATCTGCATTTCAAATTATCTTTACTGTGAAGGTAAAGATACACTAGATTCAGTAATTCTTCTTAGAGTCAGGGACAACAGGGGACATATATGGCAGGATTCATAGTGGCACTTATTATTACTAGCAAATAAAAATGCTATCAGGGCTTCCCTGGTGGCTTAGTGGTTGGGAGTCTGCTTGCCGATGCAGGGGATGTGGGTTCGTGACCCGGTCCAGGAGGATCCCACATGCCGCGGAGCGGCTGGGCCCGTGAGCCATGGCCGCTGGGCCTGCGCATCCTGAGGCTGTGCTCCGCAACGGGAGAGGCCGCAGCGGTGAGAGGCCCGCGTACCGCAAAAATATAAATAAATAAAGTACTGAAAGTAAAATGTATCAGGCTGAAATTACTTAAAAAAAAAAAAAAAAAAAATGCTATCAGTAGTAAATGGATAATAAATTGTGATACATCCAGTCAGAGAAAAATGATAGAAAAGAGAAAATAAAGTAAAATGAATTATAGCTAACTGTAACAGTATGGATGAATCTTAGAACTTAAACTGAGTGAAAAAAGGAAATCACAAATTTCGGTATGACTCCATTCACATCAAGTTTATATTTATTTGTAGATATGCGTGATAAAACTGTAAAAGCAAGCAATAGACTATTAAACATAATTCAGGCTGGTGGTTACAACTGTGGGGAGGAAAGAACCTGGGATCATAGAGAAGCATTCTGGGAATTTCAAAGATAATGGTAATGATGTTTTCCTTAAACTGTCATTAGTATCCATTACATTGTTATTCTTTATAACTTACATATACTTTATAAGTATTCCTGTATAATGACCCAATATTTATTGAGGCTAATTTTAAAAGTAGAATATAGTTGATTATATGATAAGTTATCATATGAGGTAGGTACCAGGATGCTCCAAATGACCGAGTCTACTCTTGTGGCATCCCGGGGTGAGGGGGCATGGGTTTTTAGGGACCTACTAAATTTTTGGAGGATGAAGATGGTGGTGGGCAGCAATTCTTATTACACACATAATTATAGTATTAAAAACAATACTGGTGATTTTGTATTAAGCACTATGTATTTATAACTGTTTTAAGTGCTCTGAATACATTGTTTCTTTTATCCTTCACCACAACCCTATAATTTAGGTAATGCTATTATTCCCAGTTTTATAGATGAGAAAACTGAGGCTTATAAAGGTAAAATAAGATATACCCAACACCACACATCTAATAAAGTAGTAGCTAAAATTGACATCTAGGAATTCCACTTCTAGAACCAGGACTATTAATCACAATTCAAACTGTACCTGCATAATGAAAGTAAACGTTAATATGGGGGTAGATTACTATTGATTAGTCTGAAAATCATGCCATGTTCCTGGGTTAGCATCCAGGTTGCAAGCTTTGATAAGTTAAAGGTAAGGCATTACTCCCCAAATTAATTTTTATTCACGGTAGATGCTGACGTGGCAACACATAACACATTGAATATATCCAAGTACAACTTCTGCTTCCTCAGACATTAAAAAAAATTAAGCCCTTTAGAAGTCAGACTTCATCTAACATTAAAAACAATACCTACTGTAAGAGTTCGTAGCTTTTCTATGTGCTATGGGCCCTTTTGATACTTAAGTGAAAATTATGCGTTCTTAGAATAGTATTTTTTGGACATCAAAAAACATATATATAGGGGGGGACCTCGAAGATGGCGGAAGAGTAAGACGCCGAGATCGCCTTCCTCCCCACGGATACATCAGAAATACATCTACACGTGGAACAACTCCTACAGAACACCTACTGAAGGCTGGCAGAAGACCTCAGACCTCCCAAAAGGCAAGAAACTCCCCACGTACCTGGGTAGGGCAAAAGAAAAAAAGAAAAAACAGACAAAAGAATAAGGACGGCACCTGCACCAGTGGGAGGGAGCTGTGAAGGAGGAAAAGTTTCCACACACTAGGAAGCCCCTTCGCGGGCGGAGACTGCGGGAGGCGGAGGGGGGAGCTTCGGGACCGCGGAGGACTGCACAGCGACGGGTGCGGAGGGCAAAGCGGGGAGATTACAGCACAGACGATCGGTGCCGACCGGCACTCACCAACCCGAGAGGCTTGTCTGCTCACCCGCCGGGGCGGGCGGGGCTGCGAGCTGAGGCTCGGGTTTCGGTTTCGGACGGAGCACAGGGAGAGGACTGGGGTTGGCGGCTTGAACATAGCCTGAAGGGGTTAGTGCACCACGGCTAGCCCGGAGGGAGTCCGGGGAAAACTCTGCACCTGCCGAAGAGGCAAGAGACTTTTTCTTACCTCTTTGTTTCCTGGTGAGCGAGGAAAGGGGTTTAAGAGCGCTGCTTAAAGGAACTCCAGAGACGGGCGCGAGCCGCGGCTAAAAGCGCGGACCCCAGAGACGGGCGGGAGACGCTAAGGCTGCTGCTGCCACCACCAAGGGGCCTGTGTGCGAGCACAGGTCACTCTGCACACCCCTCTTCCGCGGAGCCTGTGCAGCCCGCCACTGCCAGGGACAGCCCGTGATCCAGGGACAACTTGCCCGGGAGAACGCACGGAGGGCCTCAGGCTGGAGCAACGTCACGCCGGCCTCTGCCGCCGCAGGCCCGCACCGCACGCCGTGCCCCCCCTCCCCTGCCCCCCACCCCCCCGGCCTGAGTGCGCCGGAGCCCACGAATCAGCGGCTCCTGTAACCCCGTCCTGTCTGAGCAAAAAACAGATGCCCTCCAGCGACCTACACGCAGTGGCAGGGCCAAATCCAAAGCTGAGCTCCTGTGAGCTGTGAGAACAAAGAACAGAAAGGGAAATCTCTCCCAGCAGCCTCAGAAGCAGCAGATTAAAGCTCCACAATCAACTTGATATACCCTGCATCTGTGGAATACCTGAATAGACAAGGAATGATCCCAAATTGAAGAGGTGGACTTTAGGAGCGAGATCTATGATTTTTTTCCCTTTTCCTCTTTTTGTGAATGCGTACGTGTATGCTTCTGTGTGAGATCTTGTCTGTATAGTCTTGCTTCCACCATTTGCCCTAGGGTTCTATCCGTCCATGGTTTTAAAAAAAAATTTTTTTTTCTTAATAATTAATTTTAATAGTAACAACTTACTATACTTTACCTTCGTTCTTTCTTTCTTTCTTTCCTTCCTTCCTTCCCTCCTTTAGACAACGAATCACCCCAAATTGAGGAGGGGGTCTCTGAGAGCAAGATTTATGATTTTTCCCCCTTTACCTCTTTTTGTGAGGGTGTATGTGTATCCTTCTGTGTAAGATTTTCTCTGTATAGCTTTGCTTCCAGCATTTGTCCTAAGGTTCTATCCGTCCCTTTTTTTTTCTAAATATTTTTTAATTCAATAACTTTATTATACTTTATTTTATTTTTACTGTATCTTCTTTCTTTCTGTCTTTTTCCTTCTTTCCCTCCTTCCTTCCTTCCTCCCTCCCTCCCTCCTTTCTTTCCTTCTTTGCTTCTTCCTTCCTTCCTTCCTTTCCTCCTTTCCTTCTTTCTTTCCTCATACTTCTACTAATTCTCTCTACTTTTTCTCCCTTTTATTCTGAGCCGTGTGGATGAAAGGCTCTTGGTGCTCCAGCCAGGAGTCAGGGCTCTGCCTCTGAGGTAGGAGAGCCAACTTCAGGACACTGGTCAACAAGAGACCTGCCAGCTCCACATAATATTAAACGGCGGAAATCTCCCAGAAACCTCCATCTTAACACCAGCACCCAGCTTCACTCAACGACCAGCAAGCCACAGTGCTAGACAACCTATGCCAAACAACTAGCAAAACAGGAACACAACCCCACCCATTAGCAGAGAGGCTGTCTAAAATCATAATAAGGCCACAGACACCCCAAAACACACCACCGGACGTGAACCTGCCCACAAGAGAGACAAGATCCAGCCTCATCCACCACAAAACAGGCACTGGTCCCCTCCACCAGGAAGCCTACACAACCCACTGAAACAACCTTAGCCACTGGAGACAGACATCAAAAACAAGGGGAACTACGAACCTGCAGCCTGCAAAAAGGAGACCCCAAACACAGTAAGATAAGCAAAATGAGAAGACAGAAAAACACACAGCAGATGAAGGAGCAAGATAAAAATGCACCAGACCTAACAAATGAAGAGGAAATAGGCAGTCTACCTGAAAAAGAATTCAGAATAATGATAGTAAGGATGATCCGAAATCTTGGAAATAGAATGGACAAAATGCAAGAAACAGTTAAAAAGGACCTAGAAGAAACAAAGATGAAACAAGCAACAATGAACAACGCAATAAGTGAAATTAAAAGTACTCTAGATGGGATCAATAGCAGAATAACTGAGGCAGAAGAACGGATAAGTGACCTGGAAGATAAAATAGTGGAAATAACTACTGCAGAGCAGAATAAAGAAAAAAGAATGAAAAGAACTGAGGACAGTCTCAGAGACCTCTGGGACAACATTAAACGCACCAACATTCGAATTATAGGGGTTCCAGAAGAAGAAGAGAAAAAGAAAGGGACTGAGAAAATATTTGAAGAGATTATAGTTGAAAACTTCCCTAATATGGGAAAGGAAATAGTTAATCAAGTCCAGGAAGCACAGAGAGTCCCATACAGGATAAATCCAAGGAGAAATACGCCAAGACACATATTAATCAAACTGTCAATAATTAAATACAAAGAAAGCATATTAAAAGCAGCAAGAGAAAAACAACAAATAACACACAAGGGAATCCCCATAAGGTTAACAGCTGATCTCAGCAGAAACCCTACAAGCCAGAAGGGAGTGGCAGTACATACTGAAAGTGATGAAGGAGAAAAACCTGCAATCAAGACTACTCTACCCAGCAAGGATCTCATTCAGATTTGATGGAGAAATTAAAACCTTTACAGAAAAGCAAAAGCTGAGAGAGTTCAGCACCACCAAACCAGCTTTACAACAAATGCTAAAGGAACTTCTCTAGACAAGAAACACAAGAGAAGGAAAAGAGATATAATAACGAACCCAAAACAATTTAGAAAATGGTCATAGGAACATACATATCGATAATTACCTTAAATGTAAATGGATTAAATGCTCCCACCAAAAGACACAGATTGGCTGAATGGATACAAAAACAAGACCCATATATATGCTGTCTACAAGAGACCCACTTCAGACCTAGAGACACATACAGACTGAAAGTAAGGGGGTGGAAAAAGATAGTCCATGCAAATGGAAACCAAAAGAAAGCTGGAGTAGCAATTCTCACATCAGACAAAATAGACTTTAAAATAAGGACTATTAAAAGAGACAAAGAAGGACACTACATAATGATCAAGGGATTGATCCAAGAAGAAGATAGAACAATTGTAAATATTTATGCACCCAACATAGGAGCACCTCAATACATAAGGCAAATATTAACAGCCATAAAAGGGGAGATCGACAGTAACACATTCATAGTAGGGGACTTTAACACCCCACTTTCACCCATGGACAGATCATCCAAAATGAAAATAAATAAGGAAACACAAGCTTTAAATGATACATTAAACAAGATGGACTTAATTGATATTTATAGGACACTCCATCCAAAAACAACAGAATACACATTTTTCTCAAGTGCTCATGGAACATTCTCCAGGATAGATCATATCTTGGGTCACAAATCAAGCCTTGGTAAATTTAAGAAAATTGAAATTGTATCAAGTATCTTTTCTGACCACAACGCCATGAGACTAGATATCAATTACAGGAAAAGATCTGTAAAAAATACAAACACATGGAGGCTAAACAATACACTACTTAATAATGAAGTGATCACTGAAGAAATCAAAGAGGAAATAAAAAAATACCTAGAAAAAAATGACAATGGAGACACAACGACCCAAAACCTATGGGATGCAGCAAAAGCAGTTCTAAGGGGGAAGTTTATAGCAATACAAGCCCACCTTAAGAAGCAGGAAACATCTCGAATAAATAACCTAACCTTGCACCTCAAGCAATTAGAGAAAGAAGAACAAAAAAACCCCAAAGCTAGCAGAAGGAAAGAAATCATAAAAATCAGATCAGAAACAAATGAAAAAGAAATGAAGGAAACGATAGCAAAGATCAATAAAACTAAAAGCTGGTTCTTTGAGAAGATAAACAAAATAGATAAACCACTAGCCAGACTCATCAAGAAAAAAAGGGAGAAGACTCAAATCAACAGAATTAGAAATGAAAAAGGAGAAGTAACAACTGACACTGCAGAAATAAAAAAAGTCATGAGAGATTACTACAAGCAACTCTATGCCAATAAAATGGACAATCTGGAAGAAATGGACAAATTCTTAGAAATGCACAACCTGCCAAGACTAAATCAGGAAGAAATAGAAAATATGAACAGACCAATCACAAGCACTGAAATTGAAACTGTGATTAAAAATCTTCCAACAAACAAAAGCCCAGGACCAGATGGCTTCACAGGTGAATTCTATCAAACGTTTAGAGAAGAGCTAACACCTATCCTTCTCGAACTCTTCCAAAATATAGCAGAGGGAGGAACACTCCCTATTTCCTTCTACGAGGCCACCATCACCTTGATACCAAAACCAGACAAGGATGTCACAAAGAAAGAAAACTACAGGCCAATATCACTGATGAACATAGATGCAAAAATCCTCAACAAAATACTAGCAAACAGAATCCAACAGCACATTAAAAGGATCATACACCATGATCAAGTGGGGTTTATTCCAGGAATGCAAGGATTCTTCAATATATGCAAATCTATCAATGTGATAAACCATTTTAACAAATTGAAGGAGAAAAACCATATGATCATCTCAATAGATGCAGAGAAAGCTTTTGACAAAATTCAACACCCATTTATGATAAAAACCCTGCAGAAAGTAGGCATAGAGGGAACTTTCCTCAACATAATAAAGGCCATATATGACAAGCCCACAGCAAACATCATCCTCAATGGTGAAAAACTGAAAGCATTTCCACTAAGATCAGGAACAAGACAAGGTTGCCCACTCTCACCACTCTTATTCAACATAGTTTTGGAAGTTTTAGCCACAGCAATCAGAGAAGTAAAGGAAATAAAAGGAATCCAAATCGGAAAAGAAGAAGTAAAGCTGTCACTGTTTGCCGATGACATGGTACTATACATAGAGAATCCTAAAGATGCTACCAGAAAACTGCAAGATCTAATCAGTGAATTTGGTAAAGTAGCAGGATACAAAATTAATGCACAGAAATCTCTGGCATTCCTATATACTAATGATGAAAAATCTGAAAGTGAAATCAAGAAAACACTCCCATTTATCATTGCAACAAAAAGAATAAAATATCTAGGAATAAACCTACCTAAGGAGACAAAAGACCTGTATGCAGAAAATTATAAGACACTGATGAAAGAAATTAAAGATGATACAAATAGATGGAGAGATATACCATGTTCTTGGATTGGAAGAATCAACATTGTGAAAATGACTCTACTACCCAAAGCAATCTACAGATTCAATGCAATCCCTATCAAACTACCACTGGCATTCTTCACAGAACTAGAACAAAAAATTTCGCAATTTGTATGGAAACACAAAAGACCCCGAATAGCCAAAGCAATCTTGAGAACGAAGAAAGGAGCTGGAGGAATCAGGCTCCCTGACTTCAGACTATACTACAAAGCTACAGTAATCAAAACAGTATGGTACTGGCACAAAAACAGAAAGATAGATCAATGAAACAGGATAGAAAGTCCAGAGATAAACCCACGCACATATGGATACCTTCTCTTTGATAAAGGTGGCAGGAATATACAGTGGAGAAAGGACAGCCTCTTCAGTAAACGGTGCTGGGAAAACTGGACAGGTACATGTAAAAGTATGAGATTAGATCACTCCCTAACAACATACACAAAAATAAGCTCAAAATGGATTAAAGACCTAAATGTAAGGCCAGAAACTATCAAACTCTTAGAGGAAAACATAGGCAGAACACTCTATGACATAAATCACAGCAAGATCCTTTCTGACCCACCTCCTAGAATAATGGAAATAAAAACAAAAATAAACAAATGGGACCTAATGAAACTTCAAAGCTTTTGTACAGCAAAGGAAACCATAAACAAGACCGAAAGACAACCCTCAGAATGGGAGAAAATATTTGCAAATGAAGCAACTGACCAAGGATTAATCTCCAAAATTTACAAGCAGCTCATGCAGCTCAATAACAAAAAAACAAACAACCCAATCCAAAAATGAGCAGAAGACCTAAACAGACATTTCTCCAAAGAAGATATACAGAATGCCAGAAACACATGAAGGAATGCGCAACATCATTAATCATTAGAGAAATGCAAATCAAAACTACAATGAGATATCATCTCACACCAGTCAGAATGGGCATCATCAAAAAATCTAGAAACAATAAATGCTGGAGAGGGTGTGGAGAAAAGGGAACACTCTTGCACTGCTGGTGGGAATGTGAGTTGGTTCAGCCACTATGGAGAACAGTATGGAGGTTCCTTAAAAAACTACAAATAGAATTACCATATGACCCAGCAATCCCACTACTGGGCATATACCCTGAGAAAACCAAAATTCAAAAAGAGTCATGTACCAAAATGTTCACTGCAGCTCTATTTACAATAGCCCGGAGATGGAAACAACCTAAGTGCCCATCATCAGATGAATGGATAAAGAAGATGTGGCACATATATACAATGGAATATTACTCAGACTTAAAAAGAAACGAAATTGATCTATTTGTAATGAGATGGATAGACCTAGAGTCTGTCATACAGAGTGCAGTAAGTCAGAAAGAGAAAGACAAATACCGTATGCTAACACATATATATGGAATTTAAGGGAAAAAAAATGTCATGAAGAACCTAGGGGTAAGACAGGAATAAAGACGCAGACCTCTTGGAGAACGGACTTGAGGATATGGGGAGGGGGAAGGGTGAGCTTTGACAGGGCAAGAGAGAGTCATGGACATATACACACTAACAAACGTAGTAAGGTAGATAGCTAGTGGGAAGCAGCCGCATGGCACAGGGATATTAGCTCGGTGCTTTGTGACAGCCTGGAAGGGTGGGATAGGGAGAGTGGGAGGGAGGGAGACGCAAGAGGGAAGACATATGGGAACATATGTATATGTATAACTGATTCACTTTGTTATAAAGCAGAAACTAACACACCATTGTAAAGCAATTATACCCCAATAAAGATGTTAAAAAAAAAAAACAACATATATATAGAATTACAGAGGCAACCATTTATAATGAATATTATAAAATATTTTAAGCTTGTGTGATAAAATATACATTTCTAAGGTGACTATAATAACTACTAAACTTTCAAAGTAGTGAATATCATAAAAGTATTTTGAGATATTTGCAATAACTGTTAACGACATATAAATAAATCAGTGATTTCTACTGGTGGTGAAGGTACAGTAACTGATCGTAATTCCATGATTATTATCTACATTCATAACTGAAGGGAATGCTAAATTTCAGTGAAAGGTGAATGAATACAGAATTGGGATTTTGTTTGTTTGGCTTTGTTTTGTTTTCTTCCATCTGTGGCCGCTGGTTAAGAAACCCGGGTGTACTGTATCTTACTCTGCTTCTCCAGGCTCACCTTCCTTTGACTGACTTGGTTTTCCCAGTCAGGGACAGCGTGCTCCTCCTTGTACTGTTTCATTCAGGCTGGTACAGATACCATTGTTTTTCACTCTGTATCCCCAAACCCTATGATGTATCCAAGCGACTGTGCTACTGCAGTAGTTCCCATGCTTGCTCTTTCACCAAGGAGTAGTTCTATGATCCTTCATTCACGCCACACAGCCCTCTCTGCTAAATAGGAGTTTGACAAAAGGCAGAGCACTTTGGGAACCAGCATTCATCATGCTTGTTTGTTCAAAGCTGATTTATGTTTACCTCTCCCCTGATCTCCCCTGCCCCCCTTCTGTCTAGATTCCGGTAGGAAGCTCAACAGTAACAGCTAAATATCACCCCAAAGCCCTGGTAAAATGGCCACGTGGTGGAGGAGGATTAATAGCACACACCACCAGACTATCTGTGCACTGATCCATAAAACTCAGAAATGATTGTGGAGCTTCAAGATGAGGAGTTAAAATGACAAAAATATATGGACCATGAATGGGCATAACAAGGAGGCAGGAAGTCAGGAAAGAAAACATGAGAATAAAAATGGAAATAAAAGAGGATTCATCTCAAAAAGGGATTTTTCAAGAAGCTAATGTTAAAAAAAAAAAAAAAGCAGCTAATATTCAGTATTTACAGACACACCAGATTATCATCCTTGAATGAGGTGAATATGAAGGGATTTCATCATATTTGGGTTAGAATTATCTTTCTACAACCTTTGCATCATTTCTTAAGGTGAAAGAAAATTTGCCTTCCAAAACACAGCATGGATCTTTAATTTCGTCCACTCCTTTACAGGTAATTCTTTGATAGCTATAGAAAAATTACTAGTTATAAATACAGAATTGATATTGGGTAAGAAAAAGAAAACAGATTTGTGTCCCCACTGTCCTCTTTAGACCTACTTTTCATACTAGGAGATCCAATCCTTAAGAGCACTTGTTTTGGAGTCAGAGTGCACTGGGCTGAAATCCTAGCTTTTCCATTCTGGCTGTGTGATCTAGGGTGAGATATTGACCTTTCTGAGCTTCTGTTACTTCATCTATAAATGGATATATTAATACTCTCTCTTTTATGGTTATTGTGGAATAGGCGCTCTTAAAATAATGTATGTAAGGGATTTCTCAGAAGGTGTGTTACATATTAACACATTCAATAAACAATAATAATTACATTAAGTACTACTATTCCTCCATAATTGCTCACATGTTCCAGGTTTTTCAGCAGTCTTCCTCTACTGCAAAACATACTTGTCTTACATCTATACTACTCTATACCTCAGAATCAGAATTGATGACTTTCTCAATATAATAAATTATACTAATTGAATGCCTTTCAAAAGAAAGATAAATTTTTGAAATCATTACCCCTCTGTGATGCCCATGACAGGTCATTCAACATCTGCATAAAGATTCTTAGTTATCGGAACTCATCTCAACGAATCTTCATTGAGCAACAACTGCTTTAGCCACTGCTAGTCCTGTAACTTGTGTGATTTTCTTAAAAGGGTTACATCACATTTACTGTGGCTAAGGGTCTCCTGGTACCACCCCGGCAAAGTAAAGTCTTTATCTTCTGTCTAATGAGGACTACATTTACAGCTCAGATTCCCATCTAGAAGTTACTCTTTTTTACCAAAAGGTAACAAATATAAAAATCCCCTCATCTAGTCACACCATAAAAAGCAGAACCTTGAAACAGCAAAGCAAAAGGCCGACATGCAGATCAAGAGTGGACTTAGAGAAAGCGGGTATTTTCTAATAATTAGGTCTGAAATGAAACAAAGTGCCTCAGCACTCTCTCTGACAAAGGATCCCTTAATGAGAACTTCATGCGCTTAAATACGCAGCAAGCCTGTGATTTTACAGAGCAGGACATGAGCCTCGATATCCAGATGTGACATGACAGCATGTAACGGTCTGGAGCAAGTCCCGTGCAGGGCATGGAAAGGGAGCCAGGGAGGACATCACCCTTTTGGAGAAGTCTAAAATGAAGCTGACTAGGATTCATTCTTGTGGCCAGAGTTGCTTAAGGTTTTCACTAGTATTTTTGTAAAAGCAGAATGTATCATAATGCACTGAAAAAATTCCTTATAACTATACAAGTTAAATGCATATAAACTGTATTTGGCTTTCATTCCATGAGGTTCATTAAGTCCTTCTCCACTTATACTTTTTTGCGTTTTTAATAAAATACAAGTTAAGAATGATCCAGGTATTTTCACAGATCGTTACTGAAATAGGGTGACATACATCTGAGAATTATAACCAAAATTCCGGTAGCACAGACTATTCCTTTCTAGAATTTTCTTAGGCAGACTCAATCCAGTCCCGATTCCTCATGTTGGGCTTTTTTTTCTTTTTCTTTTTTTTTTTTTTTTAACTTTTTGGCCGTACCACACAGCACGTGGGATCTTAGTTCCCCAACCGGGGATTGAACCCGTGCCCCCTGCACTGGAAGCCTGAAATCTTCACGGCTGGACGGCCGGAGAAGTCCCCCTCCTGTTGTACTTTTATACCCATTGAAGATGATGAGCAGGAGTAATGGGAGGAGAATGGGCGCTGCTGACATTTACTGAGAACGTTCTACATGTCTGACAAGATATCAATGTTTCTGCAGGAGTTTTCCCATGTAATCTAATCTTCCCAACAACCTTATTCGGCAGACACAATTTTTATTATTTCATTTTATAAAGATTGAACTTATGATTCAGTGAGGTCCAGTACTGACCCAAGTTCAAATATATACTTTCTAGAACCAGATATCAAGTCTTTCTTTTTTTTTGCGGTACGCGGGCCTCTCACTGTTGTGGCCTCTCCTGTTGTGGAGCACAGGCTCCGGACGCGCAGGCTCAGTGGCCATGGCTCACGGGCCCAGCCGCTCCGCGGCATGTGGGATCTTCCCAGACCGGGGCACAAACCCGTGTCCCCTGCATCGACAGGCGGACTCCCAACCACGGCGCCACCAGGGAGGCCCAAGTCTTTATTTTATGTTTAGGTTCGTTTCTCTTACAACGTAGAGTCTTCTTTTGTTAAACATCCAGGAAAGGGGTCGAAAAGATAAAATCACACCTAACCAAACAATTTTTAACAGAGGTGCTCTGGAGTTTGAATGTCTTGTTTCAAAGGAGGGATAACGATACAGGGTTATTACAGAGGCTAGTGATGTGTCTATTTTGTCTGTAAGTGAGGGTTTCAGATTTCCTAAAATCCTATTAATCCTATACAAGGACTTTCTTGTGTAAACAGATTTTTCACTTAAACCCAAGCAATTATAAAGGATTAAATCCAACTTGTAGCAACATTTACTGAATCTTTTATCAGCATAGTAAAGGTATAGGGTTATTATTTTACCCCACAAGTTCTATAACTTAGATTTCCATGTACTCTTGATAAATTAATAAATATTTTAAATTCAAAACCACTTTCTGCATCACTAGAGTAGCTCAGCTAGAGTTGTATCAAGCAAAAAGTCAAATATGATTTTATATAGTATGGCGTTGCTCTGCTTTCAATTACTCAATCTTAGTACAACCAAATGAATGACCAGCTTACAATTTTCAAAGCTCCCCAGGGACTGGGAAAGATAACAAGTCACTACTTGCGTACACATTTGGAGCAGAGCGATACTCTTATACTAGAAAAAAGAAAACTTTATAGTCTTTTTTATATTAGAAAAAAAAAACACCAGGTACAAAAACAAGAGCATAGTTTCTATCAAAGAACAAGAGATTCCAAAATTGAAAGGGTTAAAGCTATCAGCTCTGAGTACTTCTGGGAAAATGAAGGCATAACAAATGCTCTGCACTGTCTTGTGGCCAGAAAAGCTATAAGCAGTCAGAGCCCTGGTAGACTGTCTGTGTTATGTTATTAACATATCTGATCAATACAAAAAACATTTCAAGGAAAAAGTGTTTGTTCCCTCATATTCTTCATCAGCACATAAAAAGCCTTCTCTGTAAGGATATAAAAAGAGTCATGGGGCTTCCCTGGTGGTACCGTGGTTGGGAGTCCGCCTGCCGATGCAGGGGACACGGGTTCGTGCCCCGGTCCGGGAAGATCCCACGTGCCACAGAGCCGCTGAGCCTGAGTGTCCGGAGCCTGTGCTCCGCAAGGGGAGAGGCCACAACAGTGAGAGGCCCGCGTACCGCAAAAAAAAAAAAAAAAAAAAAAAAAGAGTCATGAAATAAAGTGTGTGATCCCTAGAACAAGATTCAATATGACTTGCCCTTTTTCATTACTAAACCAAATAGTTCTTCTGATGTCAACCATTTTACAACTGTGACCCAATGACCACACTTGGTCTCTAATAAGAAATTGTGAATAACTTTAAGAGATAATAGAAGCAGAAAATCAAGATAGACACAGATGCCGCACATGTTTTCCCCATAGGTGAAGAGTGGAGTGTTCTTTATCTATTCCTCAAGCTATCTGTTTGAAAATATTTACTCCCCGTGTGGTTCCTATGTTGCATCTGGGCCTATGAATCAATATATATTGCTGCTAGGGGAAGCCCCATATTGGTATTTTCAGTCAACTACAGCTGGTAGCAAGAGCCCAAGAATAGCATGTCACCTGTATTATCATATTTGATCTTGATGACAACTCTTTGGAGGATATATAATATTATCTCTTCCTTTATACTTTATTTCTGCACATATTGAACATGTACTTCTGAGATGACAGAGAGTATCCTCAACGATACTGGAGATACAAAGATAAAAAGATGTGGTCCCTACTGTTAAGGTCCCTATTGTTATGGAAAGACAGTGAACAGAAACTCCCAGGCAATGTGATGTGGCTACCATGTTGCTATTATGAAGACATACAAAAGAGACACCAGGACAGCCAAGGAATTCCTTCTCTATTTTATTGATAACAAGTTCAAAGAACCTAAATAATTTCCCAAGTTCATGCAATTATGTTAGAAGAATGATCATTTCTAACCCAAATCTCCAGATTCCAAATTTACTATTCTTCATACAACACTAGGTGGCCAATGTGTCTGAGAATATCTTACAATTTTAAAAGAAGTATTTCAGAGCAAACTCATTTATTATTAGATTGGGACTAACACATGAAACTTTATTAGGTCTTACTGATGTTAAACAATTGAAGCCATATGATATGAGCAATGGTGATAATTTGCATTGCCACTTACTATATGGGGCACCTTGAGCAAACTAATTTCTCTGTGCCTTACTTTCCTAGTTTGTGGAATGAGGCCAATATAAATGCCTAGTCCACAAGTTGTTGTAAAAATCAGATGAAGAAAAATATATCTCTAGCTTAAAATGTACCTGAAACATAGAAAGTGTTGATTTTTATTATGATAATGATTTTTATTTGATACTTCTATTTGGCATACCACAATCTAGCTCTTGAAAATTTCAAATAATTTCATGTGAATGTGTTCAATGTGACACATATTTTTGAGATGCACACTTATCTAAATTTCAAGTAAAAATGTCCATTTCCTAAGCAACTCTTTGAAAATGACACCATCTCAGCAAAGATATTATAACTGAGAAGAAATAAGAACATTATCATTAGGGGAAGAATATTTGTATTCTTCAGATTAACCATGAGAGAATGATTCCTAAAAAAGAAATAAGGGCATCATGAAGAACTAGGATTTTTAATTTTTGCCAAATAATGTAATTACAGAAGAATCTGTGTTACTTAAACACTATTTAAAGAATAATTAATCCCAATCCTTGATTCCTCCTGTCTAGAACCCTGTTTTCGATGTTAGTTTTAGCCAACTCATGGAAATATTTTAGAAGAAAGGCATACCAATCCTTTTATAGGTCATTTCTGAAGGTTAGGTACATCCCAGCTTCCCCTGCAAGCTAAATTCAACAGCACCATGGATAAATTTGTCCAAACTTTAAAATTTCATCTTTTCTAAATATACTTTGGTGATGATTGTACAACCCTATACATTTACTAAAAATAATTAAGTTTTACACTTAAAAAAGTGAATTTAATGGTATGTAAATTATGCTTCAATAAGGATGCTTTAAAAACTCACTTACTGGGCTTCCCTGGTGGCGCAGTGGTTGCAAATCCGCCTGCCGATGCAGGGGACACGGGTTCGTGCCCCAATCCAGGAAGATCTCACATGCCGAGGAGCGGCTGGGCCCGTGAGCCATGGCCGCTGAACCTGCGCGTCCGGAGCCTGTGCTCCGCAACGGGAGAGGCCACAACAGTGAGAAGCCCACGTACCGCAAAAACAAACAAAAAAAACACCTCACTTACTCTTTCAGCAGGTTTTTAAAAATTATTATTTTGTATGTGGAATTTAATCAACACTCTAAGTATATTACTTTTTGAGTGAAATAGTTCAAGAACTTCATTCTGTTGTCTTAATCCAAGAGAAATATCAACAATTTAGTTTTAAAAAGGGCTGTTAAAAATGTAAAGTGTTTTAAGACACAAATCCCTTTACCTCCCTCAAAATACATAGAGGACTTAAAGATGTACAGATGTGAAAATGATCTGGGGCAATTTAGACACAAACAGATTAAAGATTCTTTCATATCATCACTGACACCTGCAAGGTTTAATTAAGCTGAAAGTCACTGACTTCTGCTCAAAATGCTGACTACTGGCTTGTTAATTGGTTGCTTTTCTCATTGATTAACAACTTATGCAATACCCTGTTATAAATGGCTGTAATGCTTGCCTTGTTTCAGAGCTTAATTAATATGATATAGATTATTTAACAATTGTGTCCTTGTTTGATTTATGAAGCAAAAGCAGAGTATTTTATTGCTAACTCCAAACAATGACGTACAAACACACATTTTCAAAGCAAGCCAAAGCTGATACTAGAAAACTTTCTTTATCTTTTAGGGAAACTTTGATGAAATGAGCCATCACTGCTTGTCATGAACAATAAATTAATTTCTCAGAAATCATGTTGTCAACAAATTTTCAAGACAAATGTTTCAATAAATAAGTACCCGTCAGTTTTCAGTCATCCAAATTATACTTTGCAATGCACTGTGGAATTAATTAAAATAACTGTGTGGGCACATCTCTGCTTTTTTATATGCAGATGACTCCCAAATCTCTATCCCCAGACCTAGTTTCTTCCTGGAACTCTAGGCTGTTGTACCCAACTGCTTACTTGATATCTCCACCAGGATGTCCAGAGGCACACAAGAGGCACATCTGAATTAATAGGGCCAAAAGAGAACTCCTGATTCTTCCCATCACCTTTCCCCAACAATCTTGCTTCCTACCCATCTCAGGAGAAAACAATTCCTCCCTCTACTCTGTAGCTTAAGCCAAACATCTAGAGAGTAATCCTTTCTCTCATTTCCCTACTTCCCACGACATCCCAAATCTGTACATATTTTGTACATTTCACTGCTACCACCTTGGTCTTATCTACTGACATCTGTCACCTGGGTAACAACCTCCCAACTGTACATTTAAAAAAACATTGAAGTGTAGTTGATGTACAGTGTTATATAAGTTACAGGTGTATAATATAGTGATTCACAATTTTAAAAGTTATACTCCATTTATAGTTATTATAAAATATTGGCTATATTCTCTGCATTGTACAATATATCCTGTAGCTTATTTTATACGTAATAGTCCGTACCTCTTAATCCCCTAGCTGTACTTTGATTGCTTCCCTATGATACTGCCCCCACCCCATCCAGTATGTGCTCATCACTTCTCAACATGGAACTTTCCAATGGCTTCCCAACGTGCTTGGAATAAATATCTTTTTACATTTGATTACACAATTCCCCATGATCTGGCCCCTGTGGTCCTCTCTGACCTCATCTCCCTGCCTCCCTCTGCTCCCTGCATTTTAAGTTCATTCCCACCTACAGGTCTTGGCACTAGCTATTCCCAGTGTTTAGCCAGCACCTCCTTGGACTTTCACACGCAGGCTCCTTCTTTTCATTTAGATTTCAGCTTAAGTGCCACTTCCTCAGAGCAAACTTACTTGACCCACCAAAACAGCCACCCATTTGACTGTTATCAGAGCACTTTTCACCATGTAACTTTTTACTGTTTTTTTCTTCTTTCTTTTGACATATTTGCTTATTTTTTCTTTCCACAACAGAACGTAAACTCTGTAAGAACAGGAAGCTTAACTGTCTCATTCTGTCCTCTATCCACAATGGTTAGAACAGTGACAAGCATACAGAAGGTACAGTGCTTTTTCTTTTTTTTGGGTGAATAGCTAGGTGTCTGGATAGATTTCGTGAGGTTTATTTAATGTAGAGTTACTCTACACTGGCTTTCTTTCCCAAAAGACAAACACGTAAGTTGCTGATCAAACTTTTTTTAACAGCAAACTTGGTTCTCTATTCACCCTTAAAGAGAATGCTTATGATACACCCAGGAAGGATAAAGGGTAAACTTAGGCAGATCTTGATACTACAGCTGAGTTCTCAATTGTGACTCAATTGTGACTCAGACTTTTGCCTTAAGATTGGTGTTAGAATATGTGTGCATTATATTCTAACACCAATCTTAAGGCAAAAGTCTGAGTCACAATTATCCCCACAAAATGCCTTTTTATTGCCCATGAAGTACAATGCACAATAGAGTCTTGAGTCTACCACTTTATAAAGTACTATGAATGTAAAAATGTGAAGTAAAACCAGGGCTTTACAACACGTTAGTGAATAAATATGTGGTAGAACTCATTTGCCTACCTTACCACTGTTTACTCCCGTTCCTCTTTTCTGGCAGAATCTAATGGTTGGCCTTATGCATTAGAGAATAAGGGCCCGCTCCCAAGCCAGTGATTGAATTATGGCTGATCTAAGCAAATCATCATGGTATCATTTTCCTTGCCAGGGACTGGTTTAGGTGTGTGATGCAATTCTGGCCAAGAAGAAGTGAGGAGAAACAGGCTGGGGGAGTATCTGGGGGAAGGTATCATCACTAATAAAATATAAGAGAAGAAACAGAATGTTTTCCACTGGACCTGGAGTCCCCATCTGGGCTTAGAACTATGGCAGCAATCTGAAAGGAACCTAAGTGGTCATTCTCAGGATGGCACAGCAAATTAACAGGGGGAAAAAAACCCAAACCTTATGCCACTGCACTGCACCTTATAATATACAAATTATATTTTAACCATATTATATTTTTAAACATATGCTCATGGGCAGTGCCCTGACATGCTTCCTTTAGTCACACATGAAATGAAATGGGATCTACTGAGTCACCAGGTGATTTGCTTCTCCCATCTCAAGGTCACTCAGCTTAGCACTCTTTGTGTCAAAAAGGGTGAGAAATTGCTCACGTTATTGAAATTCCTATTTCTCTCATCCTTCCCTTTCATTTTAAGTTTGTATAGCTGAATTTGACTAAATTAAATGTCTCCATCTTGGGATACTACTCTATTTCCATCTGTAATAAAGGTATCATAAAGTACATGTTGATTTCTTTAAAGAGTAAGAAATAAGAAATGTAGCTTATCACATGAAATCCCTAATTCAAATAACCCAGAAGATATCTTTTATCTGCATCACTCTACTGGACTGAAAGCCACATCTTCCTCACTAAATTCCCTTAGCAATAATAACATTCTCCGGATTGGTTCAAGATGGCAGAGTAGAAGGACGTGCTCTCACTTCCTCTTACAAGAACACCAGAATCACAACTGACTGCTGAACAATCATTGAAAGGAAGACACTGGAACTCACCAAAAAATATACCCCACATCCAAAGACAAAGGAGAAGCCACAATGAGACGGTAGGAGGGATGCAATCACAATAAAATCAAATCCCATAATTGCTGGGTGGGTACTCACAACTGGAGACCACTTATACCACATAAGTCCACTCACTGGAGGGAAGGTTCTGAGGCCCACGTCAGGCTTCCCAATCTGGGGGTCCAGCAACAGGAGGAGTAATTCCTAGAGAATCAGACTTTGAAGGCTAGTGGGATTTGATTGCCGGACTTCGACAGGACTGGGGGAAACAGAGACTCCACTCTTGGAGGGCACACACAAAGTAGTGTGCTCATCGGGACACAAGGGAAGGAGCGGTGACACCACAGGAGACTGAACCAGACCTACAGACCTGCTAGTGTTGGAGGGTCTCCTGGACAGGCGGGGGTTGGCTGTGTGTCACTGTGAGGACAAGGACATTGGCAGCAGAATTTCTGGGAAGTACTCCTTGGCATGAGCCCTCCCAGCGTCCATCATTAGCCCCACCAAAGAGTCTGGGTAGGCTCCAGTGTTGGGTCGCCTCAGGCCAAACAACCAACAGGGAGGGAACCCAGCCCCACTAATCAGCAGACATGTGGATTAACGTTTTACTGAGCTCTGCCCACCAAAGCAACAGCCAGCTCTACCCGCCATCAGTCCCTCCCAACAGGAATCTTGCACAAGCCCCTTAGATAGCCTCATCCACCAGAGGGCAGACAGCAGAAGCAAGAAGAACTACAATCCTGCAGCCTGTGGAACAAAAATCACATTCACAGAAAGACAGATAAGATGAAAAAGCAGAGGACTATGTACCAGATAAAGGAACAAGACAAAATCCAAGAAAAACAACTAAATGAAGTGGACATAGGCAACCTTCCAGAAAAAGAATTCAGAATAACGACAGTGAAGATGATCCAGGACCTCAGAAAAAGAATGGAGGCAAAGATTGAGAAGATGCAAGAAATGTTTAACAAAGATCTAGAAGAATTAAAGAAAAAACAAACAGAGATGAACAACACAATAACTGCAATGAAAAATACACTAGAAGGAATCAATAGCAGAACAACTGAGGCAGAAGAACGGATAAGTGACCTGGAAGACAGAATGGTGGAATTCACTGCTGCAGAACAGAATAAAGAAAAAGAATGAAAAGAAATGAAGACACCCTAAGAGCCCTCTGGGACAACATTAAACGCAACAACATGTGCATTATACGGGTCCCAGAAGGAGAAGAGAGAAAGGACTTGAGAAAATATTTGAAGAGATTATAGTTGAAAACTTCCCTAACATGGGAAAGGAAATAGCCACCCCAGTCCAGGAAGCACAGAGAGTCCCATACAGGATAAACCCAAGGAGAAACACGCCAAGACACATAGTAATCAAATTGGCAAAAATTAAAGACAAAAAAATTTACTGAAAGCAGCAAGGGAAAAATAACAACATACAAAGGAACTCCCATAAGGTTAACAGCTGATTTCTCAGCAGAAACTCAACAAGCCAGAAGGGAGTGACATAATAAAGTGATGAAGGGAAGAACCTACAAACAAGATTACTCTACCCGGCAAGGATCTCATTCAGATTTGATGGAGAAATCAAAAGCTTTACAGACAAGCAAAAGCTAAGAGAATTCAGCACCACCAAACCAGTTCTACACCAAGTGCTAAAGGAACTTCTCTAAGTGGGAAACACCAGGGAAGAAAAGGACTTACAAAAACAAACCCAAAACAATTAAGAAAATGGTAATAAGAACATCATATCGATAATCACCTTAAAAGTGAATGCATTAAATGCTCCAACCAAAAGACACATACTGGCTGAATGGATACAAAAACAAGACCCATATATATGCTGGCTACAAGAGACCCACTTCAGACTTAGGGACACATTCAGACTGAAAGTGAGGGGATGCAAAAAGATACTCCATGCAAATGGAAATCAAAAGAAAGCTGGAGTAGCAATACTCATATCAGATAAAATAGACTGTAAAATAAAAAATGTTACAAGAAATAAGGAATGGCACTACATAATGATCAAGGGATCAGTCCAAGAGGAAGATATAACAATTATAAATATATATGCACCCAACATAGGAGCACCTCAATACATAAGGAAATGCTAACAGCTAGAAAAGAGGAAATCTACAGTAACACAATAATAGGGGGGGACCTTAACACCTCACTTACACCAATGGACAGATCATCCAGACAGAAAATTAATAAGGAAAAAGAAGCTTTAAATGACACAATAAACCAGATAGATTTAATTGATATTTATAGGACATTCCATCCAAAATCAGCAGATTACATTTTCTTCCCAGGTGCACACAGAACATTCTCCAGGATAGATCATATCTTGGGTCACAAATTAAGCCCCGGTAAATTTAAGAAAATTGAAACCATATCAAGCAACTTTTCTGACCACAGGCTATGAGGTTAGAAATCAATTACAGGGAAGAAAACATAAAAAAAATAAACACATGGAGCCTAAGAATACGTTACTAAATAACCAAGAGATCACTGAAGATATCAAAGAGGAAAACTTTGAAACATCGAAAACACGATGATCCAAAACCTATGGGATGTAGCAAGTACAGTTCGAAGAGGGAAGTTTACTGCAATACGATCCTACCTCAAGAAACAAGAAAAATCTCAAATAAACAATCTAAACTTATACCTAAAGGAAGTAGAAGAAGAAGAACATACAAAACCCAAAGATAGCAAAAGGGACAAAATCATTAAGATCAGAGCAGAAATAAGTGAATTAAAAAACAGAAAATAGGAAAGATCAATAAAACTAAAAGCTGGTTCTTTGAGAAGATAAACAAAATTGATAAACCTTTAGCCAGACTTATCAAGAAAAAGACGGAGAGGCCTGAAATCAATAAAATTAGAAATGAAAAAGGAGAAATCACAACTGACACTGCAGAAATACAAAGGATTATAAGAGATTACTACAAGCAACTCTATGCCAATCAAATGGACAACCTGGAAGAAATGGACGAATTCTTAGAAAGGTAAAACCTTCCAAGACTGACCCAGGAAGAAAAACAAAATATGGACAGACCAATCACAAGTAATGAAATTGAAACTGTGATTAAAAATCTTCCAACAAACAAAACTCCAGAACCAGATGGCTTCACAGGTGAATTCTTTCAAACATTTAGAGAAGAACTAACACCCATCCTTCTCAAACTCTTCCAAAAATTGGAGAGAAAGGAACATTCCCAAACTCATTCTATGAGGCCACCATCACCCTAATATCAAAACCAGACAAAGACAGTACAGAAAACGAAAATTACAGACCAATATCACTGAAGAATATAGATGCAAAAATCCTCAACAAAATACGAGCAAACAGAATCCAACAACACATTAAAAGGATCATACACCATGACCAAGTGGGATTTATCCCAGGGATGCAAGGATTCTTCAATATATGCAACCAATCATAGTGATACACCATATTAACAAATTGAAGAAGAAAAACCATATGATCATCTCAATAGATGCAGAGAAAGCTTTTGACAAAATTCAACACCCATTTATGATAAAAATTCTCCAAAAAGTGGACATAGAGGGAACCTACCTCCACATTAAGAAGGCCATAAACGACAAACCCACAGCAAACATCATTCTCAATGGTGAAAAACTGAAAGCATTTCCTCTAAGATCAAGAACATTACAAGGATGTCCACTCTCGCCACTATTATTCAATGTAGTTTTGGAAGTCGTAGCCATGGCAAGCAGAGAAGAAAACGAAATAAAAGTGATACAAATTGGAAAAGAAGAAGTAAAACTGTCACTGTTTGCAGATGACATGATACTATACATAGAGAGTCATAAAGATGCCACCAGAAAACTACTAGAGCTAATCAATGAATGTGGCAAAGTTGTAGGATACAAAATTAATGCATAGAAATCTCTTGCATTCCTATACACTAATGATGAAAAATGTGAAAGAGAAATTAAGGAAACACTCCCATTTACCGTTGCAACAAAAAGAATAAAATACCTAGGAATAAACCTACCTAGGGAGACAAAAGACCTGTATGCTGAAAACTATAAGACAATGTTGAAAGAAATTAAAGATGATACCAACAGATGGAGAGATATTCCATGTTCTTGGATTGAAAGAATCAATATTGTGAAAATGACTATACTACCCAAAGCAATCTACAGATTCAATGCAATCCCTATCAAATAGCCAATGGCATTTTTTACGGAACTAGAACAAAAAATCTTAAAATTTGTATGGAGACACAAAAGACCCCGAATTGCCAAAGCAGTCTTGAGGGAAAGAAACGGAGCTGGAGGAAGCAGACTCCCTGACTTCAGACTATATTACAAAGCTAAGGTAATCAAGACAATATGGTACTGGCACAAAAACAGACATATAGATCAATGTAACAGGACAGAAAGCCCAGAGGTAAACCCACGCACCTATGGTCAATTAATCTATGACAAAGGAGGCAAGGATATACAATGGAGAAAAGACAGTCTCTTCAATAAGTGGTGCTGGGAAAACTGGACAGCAACATGTAAAAGAATGAAATTAGAACACTCTCTAACACCAAACACAAATATAAACTCAAAATGGATTAGAGACCTAAATGTAAGACCAGACACTATACAACTCTTAGATGAAAACATAGGAAGAACACTCTTTGACATAAATCACAGCAAGATCTTTTTTGATCCACCTCCTAGAGTAATGGAAATAAAAACAAAAATAAACAAATGGGACCTAATGAAACTTGAAAGCTTTTGCAAAGCAAAGGAAACTACAAACAAGATGAAAAGACAACCCTCAGAACAGGAGAAAATATTTGCAAACAAATCAACGGGCAAAGGATTAATCTCCAAAACATATAAACAGCTCATGCAGCTCAATATTAAAAAAACAAACAACCCAATCAAAAAGTGGGCAGAAGACCTAAATAGACATTTCTCCAAAGAAGACATGCAGACGGCCAAGAAGCACATGAAAAGCTGCTCAACATCACTAATTATTAGAGAAATGCAAATCAAAACTACAATGAGGTATCACCTCACACCAGTTAGAATGGGCATAATCAGAAAATCTACAAACAACAAATGCTGCAGAGGGTGTGGAGAAAAGGGAACCCTCTTGCACTGTTGGTGGGAATGTAAATTGATACAGCCACTATGGAGAACAGTAGGGAGGTTCCTTAAAAAAGTAAAAATAGAATTACCAGATGACCCAGCCTTCCCACTACTGGGCATATACCTGGAGAAAACCATAATTCAAAAAGACACATGCACCCCAATGTTCATTGCTGCACTATTTACAATAGCCAGGTCATGGAAGCAACCTAAATGCCCATCGACAGATGAATGGATAAAGAAGATATGGTACATATATGCAATGGAATATTACTCAGCCATAAAAAATGAAATTGAGTCATTTGTAGAGATGTGGATGGACCTAGAGATTGTCATACAGAGTGAAGTAAGTCAGAAAGAGAAAAACAAATATCGTATATTAACGCATATATGTGGAACCTAGAAAAATGGTCCAGATGAACCAGTTTGCAGGGCAGAAATAGAGACACAGATGTAGAGAACAAACGTATGGACACCAAGGGGGGAAAGTGGCGGTGGAGTGGGGGTGGGATGAATTGGGAGACTGGAATTGACATGTATACACTGATGTGTATAAAATGGATGACTAATAAGAACCTGCTGTATAAAAACTTAATTAAAAAATTGAAAAAAATAATAATAACATTCTCTACTTTGTGCAACTAGTATTAATATATGTCATATCTCGACTTCAAAACTGCTGCTAAAGCACCTGCGTGTGCTCCAATTCCAAAAGCATATATACGTTTTGGTTATATTAAGTTGAACAGTAGACTTCAAATGGAACATGTTACAGTGTTCCTAGCCATTAAAATGTTATCTTCTGGGCATATGGAATAGAATCTTTGTGGACACAGCTTTACAATATTCCAGCCCCTATGCAGTCTGAATAAAACTAGGCCACCGAGTAGTTCATCTCACTATAGGTTTGGTGCACTTAAAAGCAAACCTCACCTGACGTTAAAAAATGTAATTAAAAATTTTAGAGTCATCTGTCTAAGAGATGCCACAGGGACAGTCTGTTACACTACAGAGAGCCAAGGCACCATGGCCAGTCCCCTGCAACCCGTATTTCCTAAATGTTCAAGAGAGCCTCATAAAAATGTGTTAAAAATCAACACAAATTTAAGCACCCCTTCCAGGTCAAATAATTTCCTGCATCATATACTTGAAAATGTGTTTTCCCCAAGTTATTAGTGGAATACCATGTCAATTTCTTTTTGGCAGTGGAAAACACCACCACATTCTCAGATAAAACACTCTACCATGTTCATAATAGCTGTTCTCCCACTTGGCTGCATGTTTCTAATTTTTAAATGCTCTGGTATCAGTCTTAGAAGATATACTTAAATTTCTCAGAAAAGCAAACTAACACAATTTTTTTTCCTGTTTTCTTTTCCACCTACCGCCTGCTGTTACATCAAGGTTTTGTACACTCACAGCACATCGATCCACCCCCACAACTGCAAAATGCACAAAGTGTGAGGTTTTACTAGATGACAAGTTGTTATGAGTTTCTCCAAGTGCTGAAATATGATTCAGTGGAAACAACTGCAAAAAAGTTGAGGAGAGCAAGCAAACACACACACGTAAAAAGCAGTGCCGCCAAAAAGAGATGTTAGAACTGATTAACCGAATCATCTCTGAAGGCCACAGACTTAAACTTTATCATGTACAGCAACAGTAATTTAAAAATAGTCACGGGTTTCTAAAGACTTAGAAAAAGTGCCTTCAGGATGGTTACCCAAGAAATAAAATGATCTCATTATGCAAATAAGGGCTAAGGTATCAGAGATGCTCTTTCACATTTTGGGTGCTTTTCTTTAGTAACAGAAGATTACAATCACTACAGTAAGAAAACTCTCCTAGACCCTAGGTCACTATGCAAAAGGCAGTCAATTTCCTAAAGGTCCAGTAGAAGCAAAATGATCACGTCTACATTTGGAAACAGCACCCTTGATAAGAAGAGATGAAGTGAATCCTGAATATTCTTATAGGAAATGCTCAAAAAGCTTAATTCCGTGTTAAAATCCTGGGAGAAGAAAATCAAAGGAGGATTCCGATTCCTTGCCTTTTCTTTAACAATCTGCTTTAGAGCTATTGCAAACCTGTATTTGTTCCTTGATGAAAAATTTGTAATACACTTGTTATGTGACACACACTTTTCCAGGTGGGTAAAGCAGTAGGGACAATAAAATCCCTATCTTCTTGGAGTGTGCATTCTATGGAAGGAGACAGACAAAAATCAAACAAGTAAAGGCACAGACATACTAATACGGACTATGGAGAAAAAGTGGGATGGGGGTGGCACACCACATGGCAAATGCTTTTGTAAAACTTGGTATTTTATGTTTACTTATAATACAGACGCTGCTTTACCCAGTCAATAGACATTTAAGTACCTGACAAGTGCCACGCACAGGGCAGGTCTAGGGAGAGAGAAATCAATAAGACATTATAAATAAATCAAAAGGACAAAAGATAAACATATATTTTTGTTTGGGTGAACATGTCCCAAATTAAGGTGAAGACAATAAATTTTTGTGAGTATGAAATCACTGATGACATCTGTATAATGAAACAAAATGATGCCATATGTAAGGCTACGCAAATCTAAAATTACCATTTTATTTATAGTAAGGGAGAGAATTTACTTAAAAATTGAAAAATAGAAGAGTTTTAAAAAGAGAAAATATATGATTTTAATATAAATATACTATATATTATAGAAATACACATGTATATCATATAGAAACATGTCTATAGGAAATATACTTAGCATTTAATTTTTCAAGCCCCAAAGATTTATTTTCTTTAGAAAGTACAATGAGAAGAAACTCATTTAGAGTCCTTAATTTTTTCACATCTTTTATTTTTCCTTGAAGTACAGTTGATTCACAATGTTGTGCCCATCTCTACTGTACAGCAAAGTGACTCAGTTATACACATATAGACATTCTTTTTTTATATTCTTTTCCATTATGGTTTATCCCAGGAGACTGGATATAGTTCCCTGTGCCGTACAGTAGGACCATGTTGTTTATCTATTCTAAATGTAATAGTTTCCATCTAGCAACGCAACATTCCCAGTCCATCCTTCTCCTCTCCTCCCCCTTGGCAACCACAAGTCTGATTATCCTTATTTTTTAATTAACTTACTTAGAGGATAAGTTAGAGAGTTACCCTACTGAACTTACTGCTCTTGAGAACTATCTCTATTGTATAAATACAAATAGCTGTTTCATTGTTTTGAATTCTGTATTGAACATGTCAGCACATGAAGCATACATATTTATTTTCAAGAAAGCCTAGTAGAAAGATGAGCTTTTCCATAGAATGGCTCAATATGACTTGGCTCAAGTATTAGAGGGTTTCTTAAACCTCTCTTGTTGATTATTTTACCTCAGAAGGTGATGAAAGGAGAGGAAGACCAGACTTTATCGGTTGTCAGCATCCCCAGGCACTCCCACGTCTAGAGAGATTATTTGCATGGTGAAATCTCCCAAAGGTGGAGCAATAGGGAATCAGGCAGTTCGAGCCACTACTTCCTTTTCCATCCATTCTACTCAAACAAGTGGGTCTTTGTGAGAGTATTAATCATGCTCAAATCAAATGGTTTATGCGGTGGGCTAGGGAAAAGGCTTTAAGTATTTTTCTCTGCCTGAATTTCTCCAGCTCACTCGGAGCACAAATGTCCACCTGATGTTGACTTCCAAACTACATCATCATCTCATGTGATTATTAAGTACATAGTTGAAATAACACCTCACATTTCACTACCGTCAAGTTATTTCAGACTCTTGGTTAGATCTTACAACAAACCCTGTGATTGTACTGAAGAGTCAACCTAAACATTAAAAGTAGAGCACCACATCTAAAAATGATTCGGTCACTCACTAGAAAAAAAAAAATATATTATGTGCTTGAATGGTATAAAAGCACAGGGAAAAAAAAGCATCAAACTGAGCAAGATCTGGCTTGTAGGAAAAGTAACTATAAAAAGACAAGTATTTTTTATTATTTAATATTTTCAATTATTAAACACTTCTATCCCACAGAAATGTTCATAAATTACTATGACACCCATGCACTGAAAAGCCAGATTTAAGAGATGATAACATTTACAGATTAGTTTAAAATACATCCATCTCTTTTTTAACATAGCATTTTAAAATGACAGGTTTGGCTAAGGCCTTCTTTCTCTCTCCTACCTGCTTTTATTCCCAGAAGTTTTCTGAAACTTGTATGTATCATTACCATGCATATTTTTATACTTTTATTAGCCATATATTGATATGTATATGTGTGTATTTATGTATATACAGAGAAATAAAATTACATATATATCATATATATAATTTTGTATTTCTAAATGTATATAAACAGCACTGCATTCTATGTTATTTTGAAATTTACTATTTTCCCTCAATATTACATTTTTGCAGGTATTCCCATTGGCACACGTAGCTCTAATTTAGTTATTTATGATGCAGTATTCAACTATACGAATAAAGAAATTATGTATTCATTCTCCTTCTGATGGACCGTTAGGTCGCTTCTGTGTCTTTGCTATTAAAACAGTGCTATGGTGAACATCGGGTACCTGTGTTCTTGTGTACATGTTCATGTTGCTCTTGGGCAGAAACCTAGAATTACCATTGTTGGATTCTAAGTATGTACATAATCAACTTCAGTGGACTGTTTACATTCCTCTACAATATGAATGTAACCCTTTGTACTCTATTCCTCACCCACATGACAGTTTTTTAGCAAAAGCAATAGGCTGAACCGGATACCAAAAGAAAAAGTCCTTAGAAGAATATATAATTTACTTAACAAGAGAGGCATCAGTGCAATAGGAGAGGAGCTTAAAATTATTCAGAAAAGCTTGCCGTGGGAGCTTGAGGAGGGCTGACAGAAGTGAGCTCAAGAAGTCACAGCCAGGAGTCAAAGGACAAAGTAGAGGCAGAATCTATAAAACTCAGTGGTCGGGCTTCCCTGGTGGCGCAGTGGTTGGGAGTCCGCCTGCCGAGGCAGGGGACGCGGGTTCGTGCCCCGGTTCGGGAAGATCCCACATGCCGCGGAGCGGCTGGGCCCGTGAGCCATGGCCGCTGAGCCTGCGCATCCGGAGCCTGTGCTCCACAATGGGAGAGGCCCGCGTACCGCAAAACAAACAAACAAACAAAAAAAAACTCACTGGTCTGGAGATCTGAAGAGTCCGAGGCCAGCCCTTTCCATCAATCTAATAACAAGGGTGAGGCAAAGGAAAAGATTCGGAGTACGGCTCCCCTCCATTTAAATGATGCGTGAGTGTTAAATATTCAGGAAAACTTTCATTTAAATGGAACACAAACTTGTTAAAGATGCAGAGCTTATAAGGGCAACCCATAGCTGTTTGGGAAGTCTTTTTCTAAAGATCTAATAATGCTGAATGGTGCGCGCTTAGAGGGGCAAATATTTATTTCGCTTTAAAAAACAAGAGGAATAGCAACTGGTTGTGCAAAGATAAGAAAAGGATGTGGAATTAGCCATAAAAATAGCCTCCAGAATGGTCTCAAGGCTAAAATCCCTTTAAAGTCCATTCTGCAGTAGTCAGGGCGAATTCTTATTAAAAGGGTAATAAATCAGGTAATAAACTCAGTTTGAAACCTTACAATGACTTCTTATGGCCACAGAACCACAACCATCTAAATTTCTTACCTTGGCTTAAAAGCCCTGTGTGACCTGGCCTTTGTGGGCTTCCCTATCAATACTGAACCATCTTCTACCTTCACGTTATGTTTAAACTACAGAGACTATAACCTTTCCACCACTGGCTAAGCCTAAGGATCCTTGCAGTAAAGTGTGCCTGCTTGAGGGCTCCCCTTCCATTCCTCCAATCTCTTGATGTCCGCTTCTCTTCGCTTAGGCCTCAGCTCTCCCAGGCTTACGTGATTACCTGTCCGACGTAGCCACTTAAGTCACTCACATCCCCATGTTAGAATTAAACCGCATGAAAATTCAATCCCTGCAACCCCAGTTCTTGGAACTGCACTAGCCCGTGACAGGTTATCAGTTAGTTCCATAGCATAGATCTGCGGCATCTATAGAGTAACAATTACCAGGGTAATCTCACATCTCCCAGACAATCCATTAAGAAACCTGAAGGCTCCACGTTCAAAACGCATCCAGAATCCATCCCCTGCCCTCAATGCTACCACCCCCATTCCAGTCCAAGCCAACATCACCTGACACGGATGACTACAGCAGCTGCCCAGCTGTGCTCCTTGCTTCCATGATTGCTGCGCTACAGGTATTCTCCACAGAGAAGCCAGAGAAATTCAAATCATGTCATGACACCCCTTGGCTCAAAGCCCTGTAACCCTCCCTTCTCTCTCAGAATAACACTCAGATTCTTTACTGTGCCTCCAGGGCCCTTCGAGACCCGACACCCTGCTGTGTTCTCTGATCAAGTCTCCCACTTCCTTCCACTGTCTGTCTGACTCACTGCACTCTGGAGACTCTAGGATCTGTCTGGTCCTCAAATGTCCCCAGCAGCATCTTGCCTTAGGTCTCTGAATTCACTCTTGCACTTTTCAGAAGGCTTCTCCTACAGATAATCATGGATTTTGATCCCCCTTTCTTTCTGAAGTCTCCACGTTTATTCTTATCAGAGAAGTTTTCCTTGAAAAACCTACCCTGCTTTATTCTTTTTCTTACAACTTTTTACCACGTGAAATGTCACAAATTATTTGTGTGTTGTCAACACTGTTGGAATATAAGATCCACGAGATCAGGAGTTTTGCCTGTTTTTGCTTTCTGCAGTTTCTCTAAAGTTTAGCCAGTTGTCTGACTCATAGGAACTCAAAAAACTAGTTGCTAAATGAATGGGGGGGAAAAGGCTTTACTCTGGTTTCCAGGATATGCAAGATCAGAGGAGGGTTTTGGAAAGAGAGGTCAAATCAGGAAAATCCTCTACAGTCTTTTTTAACAGACTAATGAAGCGCAGATGTACTAAGAGGTTTATACAAAGTCACACAGCGTGGTAGTCATGAGTAACATCTTGCTAGGCACATGGTAGGATTCTACTTTCTTTGCCTTTGACCACGTGATTTGCGCTGGCAGATGAAATGTGACAGAAGTTATGTGTTGTTTAAAGCAGGTGTTAGTTAAGAGGAAGCCTCCACCAGCCCAGGTCCCTGAATGAATCAATAGTAGAGGACCCTTGGTGACAAATCCCCTTGGAAGATGTAGTGTGAGTGAAATACACACATTCCCAGGGATGTGTCATTGAAACCTTTTTATTGTAGCACAAGCTAGACTATGTTGCTTATTCCAAATAATACACACAGCTACCAAGTGGAAGAGATAGGACACAAATCCACATCTCCTCCCTATCATTCTAAGCTGCTCTATGACAAAATACAGAGCTTTGTTAAAGAAGGAATAGATGAGCCCATTATGGGCTGTTTGTATTCGACTGGAGCTCTCATATACACCTCATTTCATTTTCAAGCACAGGAAATAAAGAAAAACATCTTTAAGCCATAAGATGTGAAATATAAGTCATTATTCAAAAGTTTCTGAATTCAATATTTAGAAACTACTATCTCTAATACTTACATGTTCATTTTTTCTATTTACCTAATCCATTTTATTCAGACACTTAAATCAGCAGAGCACCAGAATTATTTTCCATAGGGTTTTGTTTCTGTAGAGATTTGATTATCTGCTTCTCGCACCACAGAAAAATCTCTATAAACCTGCACTTGCATAACATTACAAGAGGCAGACTATTTCTAACGATTTTTCCACCCTAGGAGATCCTAAAGTACCTTCTCAATCAAAGACAGAATTTCATGTTGTATACTTTCAACATAATGAATACACTGTATTTCTAATTTTATTAGTCTTCAATGTTTGGCATATAGGGAAAGGTCAGTTACTCTTTAATTAACCCTAAATATTATTCCCTAGTCATATAGAGTAACAAGTTTGTTCCATCCGAAATGAAAAAAAAAAAAAATTCTTGACAATTATAATTTGGCAGAGAAGTGAGAGGCACAGAAACATGGGAAGGGACTGAGGAATTCCAGAAGGCATTTTAAACAACAAATTATAATCAAGTAAGTGAAGAAACAATTTCGCCCCATACTCATATTCACTCATGTTCATTCAGCCACCTGAACCACCCTGGGATTTAAACTTTCAAACAGCTTACCAGGTTGCCTTAATATGACAGGACATACTCCTGTATGTGCTCACTGAAACCTCATTTACTTAAGCCTTCTTTTCCCCCTAAGCCAAAATGTAGGACAGCATACTCAGCAGGCAAATTTGTGCTTCATAAAGAAAGTAACTGGTACATTAGTCTTCTCTCTTGTTCTTGTTATATTACTACCACAGAGCACCTGTAATCTGTGGATGACATGCTCTCTATTAATAAGAATCCCATAACTAAAACAGGGATGGGGTAGAATCCCAAAATTGAGGTTCTGAATATTTTATCGCTTGAGAAACAAGTGCTCCAAATCTCAATATAGAAGAGATTTTAGTCTCTTGCTGACAGCTAACTCAGACCTCAGGCAATGGAGAACCTCATCCAACTTATACCGGATGCTTGTTTCTCCATTTAATTCCCTCAGGAATTTGATGTGTGCTAGAGGATTGACCCAAGTACACTCTCTAATGCAGTAATGAATAATGCTGATGTAACTTCCTCCAAGGAATTATTTTTCTCTGACTGACGAGTCGAGGGTTCTCTGGCGTTACAAACTTTTAACCAAAGGAAGTTTGATGAATGCTACAAACCTTGCTACAAAAGATGGCCATAGGGCTTCCCTAGTGGCGCAGTGGTTGAGAGTCCGCCTGCCGATGCAGGGGACACGGGTTCGTGCCCCGGTCCGGGAAGATCCCACGTGCCGCGGAACGGCTAGGCCCGTGAGCCATGGCCGCTGAGCCTGCGCGTCCAGAGCCTGTGCTCCGCAACGGGAGAGGCCACAACAGTGAGAGGCCCGCGTACCGCAAAAAAAAAAAAAAAAAAAAAAAAAAAAAAAAAAGATGGCCATAATACAGAAAGTGCTGCAAGCAAAGCTGTTAAGTAGTGAGATGGTCTTTCTGGGGGTCTTCTGACCCTATGCAATAATACCACACATTGGTCTAGCTGCTCACCATCATCTTTGAAGTTGCAAACAGGGTTTATTTTAAACTACCCAAAAGGATGGAGAAAATGACATCAGAATAAAGAGGTCATAAACTTGGGACTTATGGAAAATAGACTGCCAGAGGACTAACAATGGTGATGCTGCATGGTGGTTAACAGCTCACAGATTCTGGGTTCAGAAAGACTAGTTTTGAGTTAGTCCTCCACCATTTACCAGCTGTATGATCTTGAGAAAGCATTTAAACTCTGTAAGCCTTAGTTTCATCTTCTGTAAAATGGAACCCACAATGAGTATTGGTGCCCAGGGGTGGTATAGAAGGGCTTTAGCCAAAACTCCAACAATAACCCCTATATGTGGATACCTCCTAATCTCTGAAATGGACAATTGGTATTTTCCTAGTCTTGTGTACAGCATGACTGAATGCATTTTTTTTTCTTTGTGCAAAAGCTATTTACTACATTAAGCACGTTATTTCAGCTATGGCTGAATGCATTTTTTAAGGAAATTTATATTGATCCAAAACATATACACCACGTAAAAATAACGCGCTTAAAATAGATAGTCAGCTTTAAAACAAGTCTACTGTAGTCTATTCTAAACCCTAATTGCCATCACTGATTCCTTAGTATATAGAATATCTATAACTGCCACTGACTAACCCATTCTGAAAATTAAAATGGGATACTGTACGTAAAACATTTAACACAATGCTGGATACACAGCAAATATTCAACAAATACCAGATGTTATTATTAATAGTGTATTTTGTTGTACACATTTAAGTGTATTTTTCTTAGATTAAAAATTACTTTGAATGCCAAGGAAAGAAAAAACAACCCTGTTGTCCCATTTGAAAATGCCTTTTAAATGGGAAAAGTTGTTACCACTGGTAACAGCTTGAGGAAATTTGTTCAGCTACAAGACCAAGGAAGTGGATCTTTATCTCCCCATTTATGTATATATGTTGGGACAACATTTGTACAAATGTCATGGCTGTACATGCACAAATAAATACATCAACTAATTGAACTGATTTGTAGGGCCTTAGCTGCTAGGAGCTATTTATATTTATTTGTCTTTAGTGTCTAACTTCACTGAATTTCTATTAAATATACATAGATTTCTTAATATATTTGAATTATAGAGTAAAAGTGATACACACACAAAATCAAAGAAAGAGTTCTGGCTTCACTGCACTTCAAATGCCATATTAAAAAATATATGTGTGTGTACATATGTACATATACTTACATACAATAAATTCAATTTTAGCTAGAACCATAAAACTGAAATTGGTTCCTAAAAATTCCAGTCATTGGTGATTAGAATGTTGAGAGGCAAACAGAGTTTGCTTTGATTTTTTTCTCTTTTCTCTCTAAAGCATTTTCTCCCTCAAAATAAGCCAGAAGACTTCCTGTATAATAAGGTTTAGGTGATTCCGAATGTTCAATTGTATTTGCTAATACCACTGCAGTTTACGGAGTGTGGAACCACTCAGACCTCCTAACATTGCCAACTGGGCTCAGTGATAGGACTAACAAGATTGTCTGGTGACACAGCAAGTAAAAATTAAAATCAGAGGAGCAACTGCGTTTGCTACTGGGAGTCACTAAAGGGAGGCGGAAGAGAGGCAGTAAGACGCTGCCAGGCTTCAAGCACCTGCTGAATTCAGAGAATGTCGCAGCCTCACTATAGCCTGGTAAGGCAAGGTCGTAAAAGAGAATTACAAAAATCAATTCTTGAGGCGACCAAAGCATGAATAAAAATTTCAGCAGCTGCCTGGTTAGAACGGATGGATGCAAAAAAAGTTCATTAGGGAGGAGGAGGGGAGAAGAATAACTGACAAAGTGTAACACTTTCAACACAATATTTTTCTTGTACTTTCAAGTCATAGGATTAGATGGGGGTAAACAATGGCTGTTTTAAGGGACTGCTGAACACTATTGTGTCATTCTCTGACAACTGAGACTTGATAAAGTCCGATTTTCCCATCCGCAGCCTCTTGATGCACAAGCACCTTTACACTGGGGGACAGTTCGGATTGAGTCTGAGCTCCTCTGCGTTGGTACTTTCATAGACACACAGCAGTGCTTCTCAGATGCTGGTCTTCATGGCTTCGGGCTGCTGCTTCTTTCTTTTGCACCCTTCCGTGGGAACAGCTGGGGTGCCATCAGTCACCAGATGTACCATGTTGCTAAAGCTCTATGCTGAAGTTGATCAAAATTACGCCTCAGGGGTCCTAAGTCAGGACAAAAACGCCTTAGCATTTTTATGAACTTTTGTTCAGGCTCTCTTGTTCAAGCGTAAGGTGCTCCTTGCTAAAGACCTTTGAAAGCTCCTAAAACTTCATTTAAAGTGTTAATGCTGAACTTAGAAGAGACATGACAAATTCAGAAGAGGCACTGTCCTTTCCTTTGCATCCCAATGTTTTGGTTCTTATTAAATTTATAACAAAGGACTGACCTTGTTATAATTTTCATGACAGTCTCTGAAATCTTGATAAGAAAAAGGATTAGGAGAGTAGTAGTAGGTGCAAAAGAATGGAGGTTGCCTTGCAAATGCCTTGGAAATCACAGGGACTGCCAAGCATAGCTGCCAAAGAATTTGCAAACTATGCCTGGTGGTGACCTGGTCTTTTATCCCTTTCCCACTACAAAGCTCAAGACATTTTGTTCAATGATCTCCCTAAATAATCAGTTTCTGAGCTCATATTTACTATGTGTGGAAGTCAGATAACCTCAAAGAAGAATATATTATCAGGGATGTTTCCCTCAACATTTAACTATGTCCTGTATGCAATACCAAAAAAGACATGATTGGTAACCAGATGTGTAGCCAATTCACTGTAAATTCAACATCCGATCGTAAAAAAAAGTCAGCACATAACATTTATGAATTAAAATTATATCTGCAAGATGGTCTTACAACTTGTGGACAGGAGGCAGTATCGAACAGTGGTAACAAGCACGGGGACTTAGAGTCTTACCGCCTAGATTCAAACCCTGCTCCCGCATGCAGAGTGATGAAAGGGAGATGACTGAACTTCTCTAACTGTAAGTTTCCTTAGCTGAAAAATAGACATAATAAAAGAATCTACCTCCCAGGGATGGTGTACAGATTAAATGAATATATACACATACATATTCAAGCATGTAAATATTGGATTGGCCAAAAAGTTCGTTCAGGTTTTCCCGTAAAATGTTTTTGGAAAACCCAAATGAACTTTTTGGCCAACCCAAAACATACTGGTTTGGTTCTTTACTACCACCAGAGTAAACAACCCATAATTATTGCTGTTATTATTGTTCATATTAGGATTATCATTGTGAACGTCATCATTTTTACCTAAATGAAAACACAGAATTTGGAAGACAAGAAACGTCCGTTTCATTAGCCTCTTAAAATAAAATAAATATGCTCAATGGGTAAGCTATAATTTGTTTAGTAAATTAATTTGCACATAACTTAATGTGGGGATTATTCATAATTCAATATGCTTCTCACCTGCTTCTCTCAAAAGAAATATTTATATCAGGGTGGTTACAAGGTCTATTTTAAACATTTAATCCTATCTCCATTCAAACCACAGGACCCTTAAAATATTATCAATAAGTTTAACATATCTACATAGGCGTTCATTTATTGCTTTTAATTAAAGCTTCACGCGAAGGCACTGACTTTAGTCCTATTTTTTATTCAAAAAGTTTAGACTCTGATAATGATGGCATCTCATAAACTCCTAGAAGGGACAAAACATGACAGCGCTTCATTTGTTTTATCCAGTACTAGTGCAATGCCACTCACCTAGGGCAGAGAATGATAAATAATTCTCACGGTTATTATAGTGAACCTTCCGCTAAGTAATGAGACTGTCTAAGAGGTGACCAGCTTTGACCAAATGTTATACCTGCCTGCTTAAGGAACATGTAAATCTACTGTTGTAGTTTGAAAGAGCAGTACTGTCTGAAAATAAACAAAAAGCTCACTTGGTGTCCATGGACAACATGCCAACTAGGATGGGGGCTGCCCTACTCTCTCCCCGTAGGAGAGGCTGCACCCGAGCTCACGCTCCATGCAGGGGTAACTGTACCATCACACAGGGCCTTAAGGTCTCTGGGAGCTCAGACCCAGGATTCTAGAACTCCTACAAATAGCTTGCCCGGGGTCAAGCAGCCTACTTATCCTTTACTGACAAAGGTAGATCATTGGAGAGAAGGGGGCCTCGACGGGAACACAAACCCGCATTGCGGGCTCAAGGCAGTCAGGTTCTAACTTATCTTCTGGTTGGGTATGGAGGACTAGGGGACCTTTGGCTTTTCTCTGTGCTAACTCTTGACCTATGTGACTTTCCTAATAAATCCTGTTCCCTAGTCCATGATGTGTGACATTGTGTAATATGTCCTGAAATCTATGTGAGAGATGTAGATTCAGATGGGACCTGCCATAGCAACTATGAACAATATCATCTTTAAAATGCCCAAAACAAATCACTTTACTATAAAATTTATAGGCATTTGATATTAATAGAAAGAATGCATCACAGAAATACTTAGTAAGTTGTGTAATACTGGCCAATGTTTCGAAGGAGTTAATAAAAATATGCCATGAAATTGTAAGACAAGCAAAGAAAGTATAGTATCACCATCAAAGGATGTATTATTCCCTCTAAAGTATGACTCAAATCATATCTCAAATTCTGTATTTTACCTGGTTAAAGACTGGTCACATACTCAGTGTGATAAGAAACTGTGTCTAATATGATAAACATTACTTCTTCAAAAAGTTTATAAGTTTTCCAAATATAGTCAGTTCTTGAGTGTTTCCACTATTAGGCTGAGATCAGAGACAAGAAATTTGCAAAATTCATCACACTTATCTTTGAAAAAGAGTAAGGAAAAAACTACTCTAAATACACAAGTAATACACACACACGGTTACACAGAAAGTCACACAGACACATACACACACACTTTTCTTCTGATCTAATACTGAATAACTCTCCAAGCTCCACACTATTATATCCTGATTAACCAGATACTCCAGGGAAATCATCCTTTACCAGATTATTTATTTAGGAAGAGCAAAGAATTTGCATATTTTCATGGAATCAACGGATATGTAAATATTACCTCATCCACAGAATTGGCCTAAGGGATCTTGATCAGTAATGTTTCAAATTTTCAAAAGAAAACAGCTTCTCAGGAACCCTATTCAACATTACTCCAAGAATGTAGCTCTCCAATGAAATACAGACTGAGAGTCATTAACTAGGTAAGCAAAGTGATGCATTATGTTTCCAAAATCATCTCCCACTTTTGAAAATTTATCTTGAATATGTGACCTGGTCACCACCAGGCATAGTTCGCAAAATTTATCTTGAATATAGCTAATACCATTAGCTATAAGGTAAAACTGGCTTTAATCATTCAGTTTAAAAGAACATGAAAGAAATCCACTGACCCACATGTTCCACTTGCTAAAATATCTTCAACATATCTAGATCTTAGCCAACGCAGAACATTCTTATGGAACCTTAATCTGTCCACCTAAAATATGACCTATTCTTTCTATCAAAAATACCCAATCCAGATTCTAAGATGAAATAAAAATGTGTCATCACACAGACTTGAAAATCAGTAACTACCGCCTGATCATTTCAGGGGCCACAAACTCAACTTTCAATTCAGTTTTACAATTTACAAGTGATGTTACTATGGGAAAGTGTTACTATGGGAAAGTTCTATCTAAGCCACAGTCTTCTTATTTATTAAGCAGGGTTGATCTCAGTGTATCTACCTACCAGGATAATTGAGAAGATCAATGGAGGCAGATACATTCAGGTGAGTTTTTGTCATATTGTAGGTGCTGAATGAACACATGGTAGAGACTACCATGTGGTAGAGAGAAAGTTTCATAGTCAAGAGCTGTTTGAATGCACATGGCATTCCACTGTCACGTTATTTACTTATTGGCCATAATTCTCCATGCTGTTCGTCAGTCAATAACCACCAAAACATAAAATTAAATCAAAGAGAGTTATAGATTCTATTATACTTGGTATATCAAATGGATGTTTTAATATATTTAGAAAGTGTATAGCCCATATATTTGTTATTCTTCTTATTGTGTATATTACAATTGTGCAGGCATATACAATATGTGAATTCAGAAAATGTTGACTGAGTGCCATGTATGCTCAAATTAGGAATCACAGAGGAAAGAAATCTCCTTAAAGATATCCAAATTCAAATTCAGACTCCCCATTCTGACACTGCTTCTCTCCCCAATATAGTGACCTAATTACAACCACTCAGTATAATATAATAAATACCAAAATAAATGTGGACAAAACATCTAGAAAATGGTTAAACCGATCTTCTCTTTAAGAGAAGTTCAAACACATATTTTGAATGGTATTTGTATTTTCCTAAATGTTCTTCTTTAAGAATGATAGAAATCATGTAAAGACAAGTAAAGCAAAGGTTTTAAAGACAATCACATGTGTTTTCTCATCTACTGGTGCGATATTAATTGCACTGAGGTAAGGACAAGATAACTAAAAGTTGGGGTCAGGGTAAAAAACTTCAATGATTGCTTCTCTTTCTCTACTGAAATAAAGACCAGGTTATGGCATTCAATGCTCACCTTTCTTCTTCTTCTCACCCTACATGACAGCCCAACGGGGATCTCGTTTTTCTTTGTTTATTCTTTAAACATATGCACCTCATTCTCTTTTCCAGATTCAGAAGGCTTTCACCTGCTTTGTTAAAATTCACAAACCTACTCATATTGAAAGGGGAGCTACAATAGCACCAAACCCTACATTCCTAAGTGTATCCTAATCTCCTTGACACTGCCAACTTCCTGACTTAGCACCAGAGAACTTGACCTGTGTCTCTTTAAGGGCCCTTGTCCGTTGATAGTATGCTTAATTGATCATCTATTCAAAAACAATATCAAACATCTACAAAGTTCCAGGCAACATGATCATGGAGATACAGCACTGAATTCTACAGACACATTTTCTCTTTACGTGAAACGTACAATTAATTGTAGAGACACACAAGTAAGTTAGTACAGACTGAAATAAGAGCAATTAGCGCACGTAAACTGTCATAAGCACTGTACCGATTAAGCAGCAGGTTAATTCAGGAAACAATGAAGGATGCTCTTTATGAAGGACCATGAGGAAACTTTTGAGTGTTTCCACTATTAGGCTGAGATCAGAGACAAGAAATTTGCAAAATTCATCACACTTATCTTTGAAAAAGAGTAAGGAAAATACTACTCTAAATACACAAGTAATACACAATGGATTATTACTTATTATTATTATGATGGATTATTTTACTTGCGGGGATGGTTTCATAGTTGTACACATATGTCAAAATGTATAAATTTGTATACTTTTTGAATGGTGAGTTTGTTACATGTCAATTATACTTCAATAAAGTTTTGTTTTGTTTTGTTTAAAGAAAAGAGAGACCAGTGGAAAGGTGCTGCTTTAGTTTCAACAGGTAAGTTTCTCTAATGGAGAGGGATTAAAGTGCAAAGTCAAAGAATAAAGCCAGTCACAGAAAAACAAGGGGAAAGACCAAGACAGAGTGAACAGCAGGTATAAATGTCCTGCATCAGGAAGAGACTGACTTGTTTCAATTATGGAGTGGTTATAATTCCTAATGAGCCTGGGAGAGAGTTGCATGGGAAGAGGTGAGAGAAGGCAGGGACATCATACATAGGACACAGGCCTCTAAATTTTATTCCATGTGCAGTAATAAGCCACTCAAAGTTAAGAAACATGATAAGGTAGATTTATGTGTTTTTTGGGGGGTTTTTGCGGTACACGGGCCTCTCACTGTTGTGGCCTCTCCCGTTGCGGAGCACAGGCTCCAGACGCGCAGGCTCAGTGGCCATGGCTCACGGGCCCAGCCGCTCCACGGCACGTGGGATCTTCCCGGAACGGGGCACGAGCCCGAGTCCCCTGCATCGGCAGGCGGACTCTCAACCACTGCGCCACCAGGGAAGCCCAGTTTTAGGTTTTTAAATGATCACTTTGGCTGCTATGTGGAGAATGGAACAGAAATGGAGAAGAGTGAGCATGAGAAGACCAGTTAGAACTGTTCTACGTCATCTCCATAAGAAGTGGTGAGAGTCTGCTCCACTGTGGGAACACAGGAGATGAAGAGAAGTGGATTTGGGTGGTTTTAAATTCTTTGACGCTTCTCCTTCTGAAGGATGAAGCCTAATGCCCCTCCCTATAATGTAAACAGAACACAGGAACTCACTTTGACAAACAGAATATGGAAGAAATGGCCTTCTACCACAATGGCTTGCACCTAGGCACTGCGGCTTCCTTTTGCTTTCTCTCTCGGCCATTTGCTCTTGGAGGAAGCCAAGGGCTCTGCCATGAGGATACACAGCAGCCACAGAGGAGCTCTGTGTGGAGAAACAGAGGCCTCCCTCCAATTGCCAGGATGAGCTTGCCAGCCATGGATGCGACTGAGACAACTTGAAAGTGGATCCTCCAGCCCCAGTCAAGCCTTCAGAAATTGCAGCCCCAGATGACATCTGACTGCCACTTCCTGAGGTCAGAACCCCCCAGCTAAGCTTTTCCCAAATTCCTGACAAAAAAAAAAAAAAAAAAAAAAATTGCATGAGACAATAAATGTTCATCACTACTTTACAAAGAGAAAAAAAAGTTGAGAATGACACTAGCATTCTTCTAATGCTTCCATTATCCAGATATCTTTGTGGGTGGGGAATGAATGGCTTAGATAGTCCTGCCTAAGGAGAAAGTATACTAGAAGACACACGTTTAAAACATTGGGCTTATTATGATAACAGCAGTGGATGGCTAAAAACAGAAACAAGATTGCACTTTCACAGATCACTGAACTGAAAGGCACTTCAAAGTATGTTAAAAATAAGGCACTGAAACCAAAGAAACTCTAAGTCCCACTTGTAAGAGGCAACTGGACTCCCTCAAACTTTAAGAATGGTTTTTGTGTTAAATCTCACACAACTAATACCGCAACTACTCAGCACTCTGTCAAAATATCATGTGCTTAAAGGGCCTCTAATCACAATAATATTATATGCCAGGCGGTCCCTGTTCCAGGACCCCATTCAGAGGTTAGTCAGGCCCCTTTATGTCACTCACTGTGTGATATTCTGGATAGGCAGAGGTAAGTAAGAAGATGGGCCATATTCTTTCTATTTACAAAACCTTTGAACATCATTAAATAGAATAATAAAGGCAATATAACAGTATCATTACATGTCTTAGCCCACAATTGATTTATACTAATTTTTGCATAGTACATGGGGTCAAAAATACAATTATTTCCACATATGAAAAATAAGGCATGAAGAGAACGTAATCTCACATAAAAATATGATTTACCTGAATCAATACCGCCAGAGTGCATCTGATACATCACGCTGGGGTATTACATCTATTTTGAGGGCGAGAAAATGTCAGCCTTCTATATTAGCATTTCCCCAAATGTGGGATGCACAGCACCGGTATGAGACATAATTTTTAGACTATAGAGAAAAAAGGCACTAAATAATATTGATTCACTCCAGAATAAATTCATTCCTTCTTCAATTCTCTTTGATTTCTTCTGATTAAAATAAAGAAGAAAGTCTGAGTTGATGCCAGCATGTCTTAAAAACCTGCCTAACATTTGACAGTCGTATTTTTGTGGAGAAAAATCAGGACTCGGAATCAGAGTCCTCTGAGAACAAGACAGGCTTTCATGCATTTGTTTCTATAATATTTACCTTTATGCTTATTTTTTACTTGTATCAAATGATACTGCTATGATGAAGTTCTTTTGGTAAAAAAAGTTAATAAAAATGGAAGTAAATATCTTGTAATAAAGTATAAAATAATAGAACCTGAAAAGCATATATATATATATATATATATACATATACATATATAAATCATTTTGCTGTACATCTGAAACTAACACAACATTGCAAATGAACCCATACTTCAATTTAAATAAATAAATAAAATGCTGGCTAAATAAAACTGGAGTAAATAATAACACTCTGTATACCAGGAGTATACAGATTGAACAGAAATAGATGATCACCGAAGTGTGGGTAACACTAGCCCAGAAAACTCATTTTGGTTCCATTCCATTATTTACTTATGCAGAATCTCAGGTTTTAAGTCATAGAATTATTTATTTAAAGTTATAAAACTACAAAGTGGCAAATATTATTCTAGATTCCTTGGATTTCTATTATATTAACATAATAAAAAGGTAAGAACAAACTTCAAGAGTGATTTCTTCTCTGTGTATTTTTTTAAATTTTTTGATGTTAGTAATAGTGTTTGTATTTCCCTCAGTCTACTGCAATATAACTGACCTACAACACTGTATTAATTTAAGGTATCCAACAGAATGATTTAATACATGTATACATCAAGAAATAATTATCACTATAAGTGGTAATTACTTTCATTCATTAGTATGCATAGTAACATTTTCTTCAAAAGTGATTCCAAATCACTGAACAAAAACATTTATTCATTTACTTATTTATTGAATTGTGGATTAATTTAGATATTATGAAATCATAAACAATTATAAAGTACACTTAGTTGATAAGCTCCTTTTCCCCTTCTTCAACTTTTTATTTTTTAATTTAATTTTTTTTTTTATACAGCAGGTTCTTATTAGTCATCAATTTTATACACTTCAATGTAGATACGTCAATCCCAATCGCCCAATTCATCACACCGTTCCGCACCCCCCCGCCGCTTTCACCCCTTGGTGTCCATACGTTTGTTCTCTACATCTGTGTCTCTATTTCGGCCCTGCAAACCAGTTCATCTGTACCATTTTTCTAGGTTCTAAATATATGCGATAATATATGATATTTGTTTTTCTCTTTCTGACGTACTTCACTCGCTATGAGAGTCTCTAGATCCATGCACGTCTCAACAAATGACCCAATTTCGTTCCTTTTTACAGCTGAGTAATATTCCATTGTATATATGTACCAAATCTTCTTTATCTATCTGCCTGTCAATGGGCATTTGGGTTGCTTCCATGACCTGACTATTGTAAATAGTACTGCAATGAACACTAGGGTGCATGTGTCTTTTTGAATTATGGTTTTCTGTGGGTATATGCCCAGTAGTGGGAAGGCTGGGTCATCTGGTAATTCTATTTGTAGTTTTTTTAAGGAACCTCCCTACTGTTCTCCATAGTGGCTGTATCAATTTACATTCCCACCAACAGTGCAAGAGGGTTCCCTTTTCTCCACACCCTCTCCAGCATTTACTGTTTGCAGATTTTCAGATGATGCCTATTTTAACTGGTGTGAGGTGATACCTCATTGTAGTTTTGATCTGCATTTCTCTAATAATTAGTGATGTTGAGCAGCTTTTCATGTGCTTCTTGCCCATCTGTATGTCTTCTTCAGAGAAATGCCTAGTTAGGTCTTCTGCCCATTTTTCGATTGGGATGTTTGTTTTTTAAATATTAAGCTGCATGAGCTGTTTACATATTTTGAAGATTAATCCTTTGTCGATTTGTTTGCAAATATTTTCTCCCATTCTGAGGGTTGTCTTTTCGTCTTTTTTATGGTTTCCTTTGCTGTGCAAAAGCTTTTAAGTTTCATTAGGTCCCATTTGTTTATTTTTGTTTTTATTTCCATTACTGTAGGAGGTGGATCAAAAAAGGTCTTGCTGTGATTTATGTCAAAGAGTGTTCTTCCTATGTTTTCCTCTAAGACTTTTTTTTTTTTTTTTTTTTTTGCGGTATGCGGGCCTCTCACTGTTGTGGCCTCTCCCGTTGCGGGGCACAGGCTCCGGACGCGCAGGCCCAGCGGCCATGGCTCACGGGCCCAGCCGCTCCGCGGCATGTGGGATCCTCCCGGTCCGGGGCATGAACCCGCGTCCCCTGCATCAGCAGGCGGACTCTCAACCACTGCGCCACCAGGGAAGCCCGTCCTCTAAGACTTTTATAGTGTCCGGTCTTACATTTAGGTCTCTAATCCATTTTGAGTTTATTTTTGTGTATGGTGTTAGGCAGTGTTCTAATTTCATTCTTTTACATGTTGCTGTACAGTTTTCCCAGCACCACTTATTGAAGAGACTGTCTTTTCTCCATTGTATACCCTTGCCTCCGGTGCCATAGACTAGTTGACCATAGATGTGTGGGTTTGTCTCTGGGCTTTCTATCTTGTTCCATTGATCTAGGTTTCTGTTTTTGTGCCAGTACCATATTGTCCTGATTACTGTAGCTTTGTAGTATAGTCTGAAGTCAGGGAATCTGATTCCTCCAGCTGCGTTTTTTTCCCTCAAGACTGCTTTGGCAATTCGGGGTCTTTTGTGTCTCCATACAAATTTTAAGATTTTTTTGTTCTAGTTCCGTAAACAATGCCATTGGTAATTTGATAGGGATTGCATTGAATCTGTAGATTGCTTTGGGTAGTATAGTCATTTTCACAATATTGATTCTTCCAATCCAAGGACACAGTATATCTCTCCATCTGTTGGTATCATCTTTAATTTCTTTCATCAGTGTCTTATAGTTTTTGGCATACAGCTCTTTTGTCTCCCTAGGTAGTTTTATTCCTAGGTATTTTATTCTTTTTGTTGCTATGGTAAATGAGAGTGTTTCCTTAATTTCTCTTTCAGATTTTTCATCATTAGTCTATAGGAATGCAAGAGATTTCTGTGCATTAATTTTGTGTCCGGCAACTTTACCCAATTCATTGATTAGCTCCAGCAGTTTTCTGGTGGCATCTTTAGGATTCTCTATGTATAGTATCTGGTCATCTGAAAACAGTGACAGTTTTACTTCTTCTTTTCCAATATGTATTCCTTTTATTTCTTTTTCTTCTCTGATTGCTATGGCTAGGACTTCCAAAACTACGTTGGATAATAGTGGTGAGAATGGACATCCTTGTCTTGTTCCTGATCTTAGAGGAAATGATTTCAGTTTTTCACCACTAAGAATGATGTTTGCTGTGGGTTTGTCATATATGGCCTTTATTATGTGGAGGGAGGTTCCCTCTATGCCCACTTTTTGGAGAGTTATCATAAATGGGTGTTGAATTTTGTCAAAAGCTCTTTCTGCATCTATTGAGATGACCATATGGTTTTTTTCAATTTGTTAATATGCTGTATCACATTGATTGATTTGAGTATACTGAAGAATCCTTGCATCCCTGGGATAAATCCCACTTGATCATGGTGTATGATCCTTTAAATGTTTTTTTGGATTCTGTTTGCTGGTATTTTGCTGAGGATTTTTGCATCTATATTCATGAGTGATACTGGTCTGTAATTTTCTTTTTTTGTAATATCTTTGTCTGGTTTTGGTATCAGGGTGAAGGTGGCCTCAAAGAACAAGTTTGGGCATGTTCCTTCCTTTCCAATTTTTTGGAAGAGTTTAAGAAGGATGGATGCTAGTTCTTCTCTAAATGTTTGACAGAATTCACCTGTGAAGCCATCTGGTTCTGGACTTTTGCTTGTTGGAAGATTTTTAATCAGAGCTTCAATTTCATTTCTTGTGATTGGTCTGTTCATATTTCCTATTTCTTTCTGGTTCAGTCTTGGACGGTTATACCTTTCTAAGAATTTTCCATTTCTTCCAAGTTGTCCATTTTATTGGCATAGAGTTGCCTGTAGTAGTCTCTTAGGATGCTTTGTATTTCTGCGGTGTCTGTTGTAACTTCTCCTTTTTCATTTCTAATTTTACTGATGAGTCCTCTCTCTCTTTTTCTTGATGAGTCTGGCTAATGGTTTATCAATTTTTTTTATCTTCTCAAAGAACCGGCTTTTAGTTTTATTGATCTTTGCTATTCTTTTCTTTGTTTCTATTTCATGTATTCCTGCTCTGATCTTTATGATTTCTTTCCTTCTGCTAACTTTGGGGTATTTTTGTTCTTCTTTTTCTAGTTCCTTTAGGTGTAAAGTTAGATTGTTTATTTGAGATTTTTCTTGTTTCTTTAGTTAGGCTTGTATAGCTATAAACTTCCCTCTTAGAACTGCTTTTGCTGCATCCCATAGGTTTTGGATTGCCGTGTTTGCATTGTCATTTATCTCCAGGTATTTTCTGATTTCCTCCTTGATTTCTTCAGTGATCTCTTGGTTATTTAGTAACATATTGTTTAGCCTCCATGTGTTTGTGTTTTTTACATTTGTTTCCCTGTAATTCATTTCTATTCTCACAGCATTGTGGTCAGAAAAGATGCTTGACTTGATTTCAATTTTCTTAAATTTACTGAGGCTTGACTGTTGACCCAAGATGTGATCCTGGAGAATGTTCTTTGCACACTTGAGAAGAAAGTATAATCTGCTGTTTTTGGATGGAATGTCCTATAAATATCAATCAAATCTATCTGGTCTATTGTGTCATTTAAAGCTTGTGTTTCCTTATTTATTTTCATTAGGGATGATCTGTCCATTGGCATAAGTGAGGTGGTAAAGTCCCCTACTATTATTGTGTTACTGTCTATTTCCTCTTTTATAGCTGTTAGCCATTGCCTTATGTATTGTGGTGCTCCTATGTTGGGTGCATATATATTTATAATTGTTATATCTTCCTCTTGGACTGATACATAGTGTCTTTCCTTTTCTCTTGTAACATTCTTTATTTAAAAGTCTATTTTATCTGATATGAGCATTGCTACTCCAGCTTTCTTTTGATTTCCATTTGCATGCAGTATCTTTTCCATCCCCTCACTTTCAGTCTGAATGTGTCCCTAGGTCTGAAGTGGGTCTCTTGCAGACAGCATATATATGGGTCTTGTTTACGTATCCATTCAGCAAGCCTGTGTCTTTTGGTTGGAGCATTTAATCCATTCACGTTTAAGGTAATTATCGATATGTATGTTCCTATTACCATTTCCTTAATTGTTTTGGGTTTGTTTCATAGGTCCTTTTCTTCCCTGGTGTTTCCCACTTAGAGAAATTCCTTTAGCTTTTGTTGTAGAGCTGGTTTGGTGGTTCTGAATTCTCTTAGCTTTTGCTTGTCTGTAAAGCTTTTGATTTCTCTGTAGAATCTGAATGACATCTTTACCAGGTAGAATAATCTGGTTATAGGTTCTTCCCTTTCATCATCTTAAGTATATCATGCCACTCCCTTTCGGCTTGTAGAGTTTCTGCTGAGAAATCAGCTGTTAACCTTATGGGAGTTCCTCTGTACGTTATTTGTCATTTTTCCCCTGCTGCTTTCAATAATTTTTCTTTGTTTTCAATTTTTTCCAGTTTGATTACTATGTGTCTCAGCATGTTTCTCCTTGGATTCATTCTGTATGGGACTCTGTGCGCTTCCTGGAGTAGGTGGCTATTTCCTTTCCCATGTTAGGGAAGTTTTCGAATATAATCTCTGCAAATATTTTCCCTCGTCCTTTCTCTCTCTCTTCTTCTGGGATCCCTATAATGCGAATGTTGTTGTGTTTAATGTTGTCCCAGAGGCCTCTTAGGCTGTCTTCATTTCTTTTCATTCTTTTTTCTTTATTCTGTTCCGCAGCAGTGAATTCCACCATTTTGTATTCTAGGTCACTTATCCGTCCTTCTGCCTCAGTTATTCTGCTATTGATTCCTTCTAGTGTAGTTTCTATTTCAGTTATTGTATTTTTCATCTGTGTTTGCTTGCTTTTTAATTCTTCTACATCTTTGTTAAACATTTCTTGCATCTTCTCGATCTTTGCCTCCATTCTTTTTCCGAGGTCCTGGATCATCTTCACTATCATTATCCTGAATTTTTTTTTGGAAGGTTGCCTATCTCTACTTCATTTAGTTGTTTTTCTGCGGTTTTATCTTGTTCCTTTATCTGGTACATAGCCCTCTGCCTTTTCATCTTGTCTATCTTTCTGTGAATGTAGTTTTTGTTCCACAGGCTGCAGGATTGTAGTTCTTCTTGCATCTGCTGTCTTCCCTCTGGTGGATGAGGCTATCTAAGAGGCTTGTGCAAGTTTCCTGATAGGAGGGACTGGTGGTGGGTAGAGCTGGGTGTGGCTCTAGTGGACAGAGCTCAGTAAAACTTTAATCCACTTGACTGCTGATGGGTGGGGCTGGGTTCCCTCCCTGCTGGTTGTTTGGCCTGAGGCGACCCAACACTGGAGCCTACCCAGGCTCTTTGGTGGGGTTAACGATGGACTCTGGGAGGGCTCACGCCAAGGAGTACTTCCCAGAACTTTTGCTGCTAGTGTCCTTGCCCCCATGGTGAGCCACATCCACCCCCCGCCTCTGCAGGAGACCCTCCAACACTAGCCAGTAGGTCTGGTTCAGTCTCCCCTGGGGTCACTGCTCCTTACCCTGGGTCCTGATGTGCACACTACTTTGTGTGTGCCCTCCAAGAGTGGAGTCTCTGTTTCCCCCAGTCCTGTCAAAGTCCTGCAATCAAATCCCACTAGACTTCAAAGTGATTCTGTAGATATTCCTCCTCCCGTTGCTGGACCCTCAGGTTGGGAAGCCTGATGTGGGGCTCAGAACCTTCACTCCAGTGGGTGGACTTCTGTGGTATAAGTGTTCTCCAGTCTGTGAGTCTCCCACCCTGAAGTTATGGGATTTGATTTTATTGTGATTGCGCCCCTTCTACCATCTCATTGTGGCTTCTCTTTTGTCTTTGGATGTGGGGTATCTTTTTTGGTGAGTTCCTGTGTCTTCCTGTCGATGATTGCCCATCAGCTAGTTGTGATTCTGGTGTTCTCGCAAGAGGGAGTGAGAGCACGTCCTTCTACTCCACCATCTTGGTTCAGGGCCCCCTTTCCTCATCTTGAATGCTACTGAATAGAGCAAGTCTATGAAATCATAAGGGAAACACAAGGAATACAGAGCACCAACTTCAAACTTGACTCTATTTCCAGTTAGATAAATATTATGTTAAAACCAAGTTTTTGTGCAAATATCACACCACTGGGGAGACAAGCATTCCCAAAGAGGGTGTCCGAGAATTCTGCCTGAGAGAAACAAGAGGAGAGGGGAGAATTCACTTTTACTTGACAATTTTTATTTTACAAAGATCACTTGTGTGCAACTCCTATTTGCCAGTCTTAGCAGAAGTTCGTAACTTTTCAGTGAAATTCTACAGAGAATATCACATCAAGTTCTGGCAAAAACTGTTGACCCAGACAAATACTGCTGCATTTTTATTATTTACTCTTTTGCTCAGAGATGGGAATTTATTTTGGTTTTGCTCTGTTCTTTGAATTATCATTATTCCCATGGGGGGGCGGTATTTTATTCTGTGGATAAGACTTTGTTAGAGAATTTCACCCTTTCCTTTAAAGGAAGCACAGAAGATAGCATATACAAAGTGCATACTGCATCTGCATATATGAATACATTAGCCTAGTGAGTTTTAAACCAATAAATTAAAACTTTACTCATTTCAACACAGAGGGAGGTGAACAGCTGGGAGTTTGAAGGAGTGTTTAAAGACAATTTCATTAGCTTTACATCTGTATTCTAAGCTAAGATATAATTAGACTGAGAAAGTAAAGGAAGGCAGGAGGAAGGGAGAAAGAACAGAGCAGGGGTAGGTCAGAGGGAGAGATAATGACTATTACCCCGGGGGTGGAGAAAAAACAAAGAGACAATTGGAAGGGATATAAAATGTGGGGAGCTGGAGGAAAGATACCTCCTGGGAGAGAAAGCAGGATCACTACACTGCGACTGCATACAAAATATAAAGCAATTTTGGGAGGTAACATCTACACATTTTAATCTAGTTTTCTCCAGAGTAACGGGTTAACCAATAACTCGGGAGGAAGATGATGAAGGGCTAAACTGCACAGACACTGGGGGAGGGATAGAAAGGTTGAGTTCCTGCTCAGGAGACGACCTAGAAAAGGAAGAGTGTTGCTCCAGAAGGTCCCTGCTAAGGTCTGAGGCTGGTGTTGACCAGGTGAGAGTAGGAGTAAGACACCTGGTATTGGTGAAGCCACTCCTGCATGATCTTCAGCCACTACAATTTAGTTGCCCCTCTATAATGCAGAAATGATGATATTAGCCATCTTAGGTCCAATATAATTTATATAATGTATTTAGAGGATTTAGAGGAGACAGCTGGACAGTAATTATTGCTGCTATTATTATCATCATCATCATCATCATCAGTAATGAATAAGTTGCCCAGGACTCTAAGTAATGTTTCAATGGTAAGAAATGTGAACCATCAGGTAAAATAATAATTATTAATAGTTAATAAAGTATTAGATGGGTGATATAGTATTCTCTATTTCAAAAATTCTCTAATTCAAATATTAGCATACAGCCCGAGAGAGTGGGTATATATACAGTAATAAAATGCTTATAAACATTTGTATCTATATGGCTATACAGAGAACAAGATACAGATTTATTCTTAGAATAATATAATTACATAAGAGAAATGGTCATCAATCCTGCCTTCTTTTCCTTCCCTACCTACAAAGGAGTTGTGACCTGGCCCCTTCTTAGTCAACTTCACAACAAAATTAAACAATATCACTTTTGACCTTTCCTCCACAGTTGTTTCATGATAGGCCAGATTTTGGCATTCTCTCCTTCTCTCTCACTCCCACTGTTCTCTTCCCTCTTTATTCATACTATGTAATTCAGGATCCACTGGACTCTATCAAGTAGATGGAAGTACATCGCTTGTATTGGGACTCAGTGGTAAAGGGGGAGAAGGTTATGCCCATTTTATTATTATTACACTCTGATTACAGGCCAGTCACTGTGCTAAGTATTTTACATCTAATTTCTCAGAGAATTAAGCAATTTCTTCTATTTCATACATTTAGTAACTATACTTAGAGAAAGGTTTTGAACCCAGATTTATCTCAGCCCCAGGATCTTGGTGCTTTCCACTATAGGTTGTACCAAGGAAATAGCTTCTGATATTTTAACATTATGGTTCATTGAGAAGAATAGTGTATTTTGCCTAGATTTCTCACTTAAATCTGGATTTAAGTTCAAGATTTAAAATCAAGATTATAAGCGCCTTAAACCAGGGACTAAACCACAAATAACTTTGTATGCCCAACATCTATCACCACATAGCATGTAATAGATGCTTAGTAAATAACCAAGTAAGTGAATAAATTAGTAAAGAATGTGTAAATATTTTCAAAGAAATAAAAAGTTCTAACTAACTTTAAGAAAATAATCTGTTCTCAAAATTTATTTGCTGCTCTATCAAAAGTCTATAGGGGATTATTAGACAACCTACTAAAAACCACCATCTCCAGTGGGTAAATAGTTGAAAAAGGCAATCAAAAACTTTTGTCCTAAACACTTCTAATAATAAAATTCCATGTCCATTTACATAAATAGAGTTTAGACTTGTTATGACATAATAACAAGAAAACAATTATCGAGTTGAAATCAGAAAAAGTTATTATTGTGAGAAAGATAAATCAAACCTTCTCAATTTAACCCTTGCTGTGAAAGTCATTAGCCATGTGAACTTGGGCAAAGGAATTAATCTTTTAGTTCACTGGTTTTCAAATCTGCCCAAGTAGAGACAGACTGGATGAGAGCACAACTTTGACAGCCCGTGAATCTCTGACTGTGGAAGTAACGTATTTGCTGCAAGGGATTGCTATGTTAGCCACTGGCCTAGCCTTCAAAGTTCCTTAGAAAAGAGTAATGCTTTCTTCTGTAGTATCTCAGGTTGATCCTAAGTTGTTTGTTTTGACATTTGTTTCCACATCAACAAGCAGAATACATTTCTGGCTGTGTTAATTCCTTTCTGGTGTAGATGTCATCTAAGTGGAAGCACTATAGCTGAAACGAGGGAGTCTATATTGATTTTTGTTTCCTTTTACTTAACTAGTTCAAGCAACGTACGCATTACAGCCTTCATACCTTTCAAATAATATATATGACATCATGCTTCCCTCAGGCACTCTTAATCCAGGCAACTGCCTTCCCTTTTTGTATCAAAAGTATTTTCAATACTTTGGTCTGGGACATAACCCTCTGATGGCGTGTGTGGTAACCACATAGTCAATACTATGGGTTTTTAATTTTGGCCCCCAGGGTGTTTGGTACAGACAGGCAGGAAATGAAAAGATGTTCTGCTCCCTACAGATGCTGATATGGGACAAAATTGAAAATCGGTGAAGTGGTGAAGTCAGTGCACATCCTGATTCCTCAAGATCCCTCTCACAGCACAGAAGCTCTCCTTCTTCCTACTCGCTTCCAGAGGGATCCAATGCGACACCTCAGGTGAGTTAAAGTCAGAGGGTTCATGCTCCCAGGGAGGTTTGTCCCTCATTCTTTTTCACTTATTGCAGTAGCTGCCCCTTGGAAGTGGAAGAGAGACGAGGCCTGGAGTTTGAGAAACTTGGACTCGGATTATGCCACTAATTATCTGTGTGTCCTTGGTCAGTGCAGTCAATTTGTCTTTAAGATAAGGGACAGGTTTATAACCCTGTGAATCATGTCTGAGGGAAGTTGGCTCCAATAACCCTGACTTCCTGACAGCAAGACAGGCTCTCTCAGGAGGTAGTAGCACTTGTGTTAGTTTTGTTTCTCAGAAGACTTATTTTTTGTTGAGATATAATTCACACAGTATATAACTCACCCTCTTAAAATGTACAATTAAGTGATGCCCTGGTCTGAATGTTTGCATCCCTCCAAATTCTGTGTTGAAAACTCATGCCTTATGTGACATGATGTGATGGTATTAGGAGGTGGGGTTTTGACAGGTGATTGGGTCCTGAAGACAGAGCCCACACGAATGGGATCAGTGCCTTTATAAAATAGACTCCAGAGATCCCTTGCCTCTTCCACCATATGAGGACACAAAGAGAAGTGGGCAATCTGCGATTAGCAAGAAGTCTTTAATCAGAAACTGATCAAGGTGACATCTGGATCTTGGACTTCCAGCCTCCAGAACTATGAACTGCTGTTTACAAGCCACCCAGTCTGTGGTATTTTGTTAAAGCAGCCTGAACAGACTAAGACAAGTAGTTTTCAGTATATCCATAAAGTTGTTCAACCATCATCATTAGATAATTCCAGAATATTGTACCACCCTAAAAGAAAACACATATCCACTAAAAATCACACCCTAAACCCTCCTAAGTTCTGCTCTGGTTCACTCTGTCTTTATGGATTTACCTCTTCTGGACATTTCATATAAATAGGTTCATAGAATATGTGGCTTTATTCACTTGGTATAATATTTTCAAGGTTTATCCATGTTTTAATATCAGTACTCCATTCCTTTTTATGGCTGAATAATATTCCACTGCATGGGCATATGGCATTTTGTTTATCTATTCATCAATTGATGGAAATTTGGGTTGTTCCCACTTTCTGGCTATTGTGAATAATCATGCTGTGAATATTTGTGTATAAATTACTTCTGTTTTTGTTGATGCAATTTGCAAGCTCTCTGGAAATACTTTTTAAGAAGTCCTCTGGTCTTTACTGTTTCACTGATTTTGCTGGATATAAGACGGTGATTCTTTCCTCTATGAAGGCATCTCTGAGGCCCTGTGGCAGAAAAGGGCACAGTACTTGGAGTATGAAGACATAGATTTGAATACTGGCTCTGGTGATTTCTAGATGTTTGACCTTGAACAAGTTCCACAGCCTCTCACAGTCTAATTTCCAAGACTATAATTTTAGAGAGGATTAGTGATGCCTGACCTCCAGGGTTGTTAAGAAGGTTAAACAAGGGTTTCCCTGGTGGCGCAGTGGTGCGTCCGGAGCCTGTGCTCCACAACGGGAGAAGCCACAACAGTGAGAGGCCCGCGTACCGCAAAAAAAAAAAAAAAAAAAAAAAAAGAAGGTTAAACAAGGAGGGAATGGAAAAGCACATAGTAGATCCACAAAAGATGTCAGTTAAATGTATTCTTTCATTTACATCCTATTTATTGAGTGCCTGCTCTGTGCCATGTACTATCCCATAAGCCTCTTAAAACCAATGAATAAAACAAATATTCCTACCTCTATAAAGTTTAAAATCTGTAAGGGGAAGCATTTACCTTATTCTTTGAATCAGCAACTTGGTGAATTTACATTTTGTACCTCTCCCTTCTACACTTACCCCCAGTCAACTTCCCTTTGGGGCTACTAGCCAGGGTTTCTACTTCTACAAAGACAAGAAAAGGAGGGAATTATTCTCAGGTACAGCTATATGTTAAGAATTAGTAGGTTAGTTCCTCTATCTTCAATGGCACTGCTATCCAACAGAAATATAGTGTGAGGCACATAGGTAGTTTTAAATTTTCTAGTACCTACATTAAAAGTAAGAAAAAACAAACTGGCAAAATAAATGTTTTATTTAACCCAACATATTCAGTTCAACATAATTGATATAAAAATTACCAATGAGGCATTTTATATTCCTTCTTTGTAGTAGGTTTCCCACATCCAAGGGCAGAAGTGCAGACACAGAAAAGAAAGCAATGTGAGGATGGACGCAGACATGAGAGTGATGTATCTAATACGAGCCAAAGAAGGCCAGAGACTGCTGCCACAGCCAGAAGGTAGAAAGGAGCAAGGAAGAATCCTTCCCTAGAGTCTTCAGAGGGAGCATGACCCTGCCAACATCAGATTTCACACTTCTAGTCTAAGAATAGTGAAAGAATACATTTCTGTTGTTTTAACCCACTCACGTTAGCGGTAATCTGTTACAACAGCCCTAAGAAACTACTACAGATTCCGGTAACTCAGTTTGGACTGGCCACATTTCAAGGGTGCAATAGCCACATATGGCTAATTTGAGCACAATTTTTAAGTCTGTAGAGGAGAAGTCCTCTGTGGTCATTTCCCAAAACCTTGCTTTAGAAATGAGAACCTCTGAGATAAGTCTTAATTGAGATCTGAAGGGGTGAGCCCTCTGCCTTAGAATCATTTCTTTCTGAAACAAAATAATCTGTTACCTTTCTTAAGGCAAAGGATTCTTGATTACTCTAAAAAGACAAAACATCCCAGCAATCCACTAGGGGTTTTGCGAAATAAGAAAACTATTTTTCTTTTATCTCTCTAAGCACAGAACTCACACCTTATTGTTCACCAAAATGATCAGTAATTGTACTCTAGCTGTAGGCTCAGGAGACATTCCTCCTTTATTTTCTGCTCTCCAAACATGCTGCAACGTAATTCTATTTCCCTTTAAAATTAAGAAATAACATCTTTTTTGCGTTCATTACATCACAAAACAGAGAAAGAGCACAGGCCAATATAATACCTGTAGTGGTTCACAGGCAAGGAAATTAGGCTCAGCAGAAAAATTAAATCATTTCAATATTCAGGACACCTCTTCAACATAAAAAGCCCTTCCTTTGTATCGTCAGGTATTCAATAAGTTGCCCTGAAAGCCAGACTGACTTGAGTAAAAAGGCAGCATGTGTACTGGGGGAAGAGAAAACCACTGGGTTATGAATCAGAAAGCCTAGTTTCCAGCTGATGCCACTGATGTCAGGAATATAACCTTGAGCAGATCCCTGACCACTCAGATTCTCATATGTAAAACTGGAATAATGACAATTTCTGCCTGACTTGCCTCTCAAGACCGTTTACTATGACTCTCAAGCTTTTAGAAGTATCAGTCTCCTGAAGGGGGAACGTGAACTCACCTCCAGAGATTATGATTCTGTAGGTCTGGCCTGGGGCCCAGGAACCTGCATTTCTGATAAGTTACCAGCTGATGCTGTTCATCCACGGACTACATTTTGAGAACCACTGGTTTGTAGTATTTTACAAGATGGTAAGCCCCATGACGACAGGTACTATGTGTCAGTAGATATCATAGCATAACTGTTAGAGGCCCTGGCTTTTGAGCTGGATAGACCTGTATGAGCAGGACCTGTATGAGCTCTAATTCCTTGGGCAGGTCATGTAAGCCCTTATCTAGGAAATGGGTTGTTCTGAGGTTAAATGGGACATTGCACTCAAGAATATGATACTACATCTGGCACAGAAATGTTCAATAGACGTTTACTCTTAATGTTATTATTGTGTCTGTCTCTAGCCCTAACAGATTTGTTAAACACACTGTTCCACAAATATTTTATAGACTAACAAGTGCTAAACAAATTAAGGGCATTATCAGGGTGGTGTGGGGCTACATCCTCATCAAACTCTGTTCTTGCTACAGATGAAATACATGGTTAACATCACTAATGGGAGTTTGGGGGGTGAAAAGAATGGAAAGGAGTCTGCTCGAGCCCAATCCATCACATGCATTAGGGTCTTCTATGTGCTCCTTTCTTTATCGTAGTTGTTTTGTTTTTTTTCCTTAGCAAAATGCATTTAAAAATCTTCCATCATTTTGAACCACCAGATCCTTCTCGTTTTAGAACCCCTAACTCTGCAACTTGATAAATTTCTAGGAGGCCCATCATAGACACCTCCCCAGCTTTTTTCCCAGTGCCAGGCCCCCAGATAGTTGGCTCCATTGGCACCTGTCCCGGGGCCTTGCTGCCAGGAGGCAGACCCTAAAAGTTGTGGCTGCTAAACATGCATATGGCTGCCCCCTGGCTTGTTGCTGCTGGTGGTGATGGTGATGGTGATGGTGATGGTGATGATGATGATGATGATGGTGTTAATTAACAGCAAGTAACACTTAGTTCATGTTACTAAGCCAGACATCTTCCTAAGTGCTCTACACATATAAATAAGTTTAATCAATTTAGGTATTTATTTTTCAGAGAAGCTTATCATTATTATTATATCCCTATTTTATAGATGAGGTCACATCTGTAAAGGTGGGGGAAGGGCGACAAAGATGCTCTGAACTCTGCTTCAACCACTGAAGAAGAGTGAGACACCCGTGTGCTAAGAAGCTGATAGTGGTGGCAGCAGCAGCAGCAGCAGTGCAAAGAGGACAGAGATGATCTTTCACTTAGAGCTAAACTACATTCTTAGAGAAGCACATCCTAGCACTGGCAGGTCCTCTGATATGGGCTAAATGACTCAATGAATGACAGCTCACACTCAGTGTTGCTTGCAAGGATCAGACACTGCACTAAGTACAGAGAACATATACATGATCTCAATCCTCATAAACACCCCAACAAACACTTATTTTGTCCATTTTATACGTGGGGGGAAAAAAGCAACCCAAGACTTAGGGGGAGAAAATAGCTTCATCACACAGCTGGTAAGTGGCAGATCTGTCTATTTCATTTCAAAACCCATGCTCTTAACTTCCAGGTCCACTTCATCTCCAGCTGTTGCTTCTGGTGTGGTAGGAGATGCCACGGCTATTCCTTCACCTGCCCTCAACCTCTGAGGCAGTATCATTGATCCCACATTTCAACCAAGCATTATCACATTAGCTGATATTAAATGCATACATGTTCGGATTTTTCACTTGTCTGTTTTTCTCCCCTCTTCCTAATTTATTTCATTCAACAGACTTCAATCTTTTTTTTTTTTTAATACAACATGTCCCAGACTCTATCAGCAAGGGAGTTTTATTTATAGTTAAGACAACCAGCCTGGCTGAGCATGTCTAATGAAGCCATTAATGACTTTGCTTCAGGAGAGGTCTTAAATTGAATATTTCTAATAACTTTTGGTTTGTATCACTGCTACTATACGTCCATGCCAGTGGGGATATAAAGTTGCTGCCAGTTTCTCTATTTACCTCAACATCTTTATTACTGATTAATATTTTCCCACCATGAAATGTATTTAAGTACTTAAACTGATATTCAAAAGGAGTTTTCCATTTGCTGTTTATTATTTTTTGGGTATACTTCTCCCTATTCTTTTCCTGAATTTTCTTCACTGGAGTCACTGCTTTTTAATCTAGTTATTAGCTTTCTTCTTGCTAAATCTTTCTACTACCTTGGCTTCATTTCATGGCCATGGTTTTGAGACAGCACAGAGAAATAGGAAATCGATTCTTTGGCTGCAGTCAGCATGACTCTAAATGCACTGGCCAGCCAGTTTCTTAGAAAGAGAAACAATAAAATAAAAAGTCAGTACAGAACTAGGCTTTGCAGTAACTGCGAGAAAACTGACATTTACTCAACTCTCTTTTGATCTTAATTGAACACTTGTTACTTTTGCAAAAACAGGCAGTACTAGGTTTAATATCTGTCTGGAATTATTTGAGAGCTGTCTGTTCTTTTATTTATTCCGGGGAAACGTATGAGAGTCTTGAGAAGTGAAATACTGTTTCTGGCTGCTGCGCTGTGAGGTCAAACTTTGAAACTCACTTCTGTGTTCTCTGCATTCTGATGGGGCTATATGGGCATGATGGTGGGGAGCAGGGATGTTTTAGGGCAGGTCCTGAGCTTTGCAGGAATGTTTGATTAAGGAGTAACTCGATAAGATTGTGCTTATTGAGTTCTACTCTCAATATCAACAAATACTGGAGGTTCCTACTGTACATCTGTGTTCTCTGACCCTAGAATAAGCCAAAACCATCTACGGCCTATGTTAGTCTTAGTGATAAGACACTTCCTAAGCCTAAAATGCCTTCTGAGGACCACTGGGCAGTGTCTCCACATGCTCTGACTGCAGGTGGTGGCCCCTGGTTTGCATTTCTTACTGTCATAGATTCAAGCTACACCCCTGTGATTATTCAACCCAGGCCTCCTCCTTGCTCCAATTCTGAGAACACTCACTAATCCCAGAATACGCCTCACGTGAATGACACAGGACGCTTTCTGCCCTGCCCACCCCAGATGCAGCTGTAACAGCAGCAGAAATTTTGTGAACAGATCAACAAAATGCTTACATTTGGAGAGGATGCACTTTCTCAAAAAGAAATAACGGCTGAAGTTGGTAAACTGTACCACAGAGATGGGAATAAATTTAGCCTCTCTGAAACCAACATCAATTGAGACTACATCAAACATACATTTTTTTCACCCATTCACAGAGGGTTTTTAAATGTCTTCACACCTCTTGTTCCATATGAACATATGGACCAGCCATTTTATTCTTTTTCTCAAATCTGCCAGTGTGAACAGAATCAGTAACACACAGTAAGGCATAGGATCTGTGGGAAATTTCGTATTAGATGAATAGTTTCAGGCTTAGCTGTAACCCTTCAGCATACATATCTGTCTTTCAAATCATGTGTTTAGCTATAACTATACATTCTTAGAGTTAGAAAGAACGTTAGTAACCATCTGTTCAACACCCTCATTGTACAGAGGTGTAAACTGAATCCCAGAGAGGCAAAAACAACTTTCCCAGCAGCTGGCTAATAATAAAACTAGTAAATAGTAAAGCAAGTAAAAGACTAAAACTACCTGGTTGCAGGACCTGGATAATACTTCCAGGCATATCTATATAGAGGCAGGCATGCATGTACTCACATAAGTCCTTACGTGCATGTACACATATGGATCCACATCACAGTCAACATCTCAATCATTTCTGTCAAAACCATGTTTTCTGTCTGGTTTCATCCTAATTACTGATATGACCAATACTGGGCTGCATTTCTGCTACTAATTGGCGTGTGCATGCTTTTGGTTTGGATTCCCGCAAAAGCAGAGCCTGAAAGAAGGACTGGAAACAGTTTATTTGGAAGATAAATTCCAGGAAGTAGGAGTGAGAAGGAGAAGGCAGAAGAGGGTACTGTGGGCAACGGGGCTTCAGTCTTGCTGGGGACCTCAAAGGAACCATGTAGAATGTGCCTAGGTGTTCTCCTTCTAAATGGCAGGCCCTGAGACCTTTATCTACTGATTCTCATGCCCCATTGTGTGAGGACTGCACTGAAGAAGAGAGTTAGTTTCTCAGAGTTCCCCTTGCTTGTGACTTTAGAGAAAGGCTTGAGAAACAAAAATACAGAACAGGGACAGTCAACCCAGCTGTGGTTGAAAGCAGAAATGGGCGAGGGGATTGGGAGATTGGGATTGACATATATACACTAATATGTATGAAATGGATAACTAATAAGAACCTGCTGTATAAAAAAATAAAACAAAACAAACAAAAAAAAAGAAATGGGCGAGGGGGTGCTGCACCAAGAACAACTGATACACAGTTCAAGGCACAATAACCACTTTTAATACTTCATATATTTCTATCTAATTTAAACAACACAGTTGTATGTATTAGCCTCAGAGGTGGCTGGTTCACTGCCTTAACATGAAAGGGACTACAGCATGCCTTGTGTCCAGCGTACAGCTTGAAATTGGAGACTGGGTCTCTCTCTCCTTTCTGGTCAGTAGGCAGCATCTGTTCATTTGACATATGTTTATTTATTTAGTGAATGGCACTATATACTAGGCATTTTGAAGATACTGGGCATACAGCAGTGAACTAAAAAGACAGAAATGCCTGCCTTAACAAAGCTTCAGTATGGTCAGGAAAGACATTTTGCATAAAGACAAAACTTATAGTTGTTCATATATTGATAAGAACTCCGAAGAAAAATAAAATAAGAAGAGGGGTATAAAATGTTGGTGAGGGCTTCCCTGGTGGCGCAGTGGTTGAGAGTCCGCCTGCCGATGCAGGGGACGTGGGTTCGTGTCCCGGTCTGGGAAGATCCCACATGCCGCAGAGCGGCTGGGCCTGTGAGCTATGGCCGCTGGGCCTGCGCTTCCAGAGCCTGTGCTCCACAATGGGAGAGGCCACAACAGTGAGAGGCCCGCGTACCGCAAAAAAAAAAAAAAAAAAAAATGTTGGTGAAAAGAATTATTGCTATTTTATTTTATTTATTTACTGTGGTCAGTAAAAGCCTTACCAATTTGGTGGCATTTGAGCACAGACCCAAAGAAGGCTAGAGGGCAACTGATGGGAACACACAGGGCAACAACATTATTGGAAAACGTCAGTAGAAAGATCCTAAGGTCTACTTACTTAGCACTGTGTCTAATAACAAATAAAAACTAAGCGCTTGAAACAGACTTTGCAACCTTGTGGGCTAGGAACAGCCTCTCCCCGGAAGACCACTTTGATTTGTTTCATACAGCCTTTTCATTTTTATTTTAAAATTAATTTGAGTTGGTTGGCAATGTTAAATAATTAGGAGATTTATTCATAAAAACTCAAAAAGCTGGGAGACCTGGCATATAGGACCAGAGCGGTGCACTGGTTGGTACTTTAATGGGACATGTTTGTTCCAGTTTTCTGCAGTCACCAGCCTTCCCTCTTGTCAGCAGGACTCACTAGTCCTTTAAGACTGTTTCATTCACTTGTTAGCTTCCTTGCTCTTCCAGGTAGTTGGGTTATGTGTTCTTTGTTACTGTGTTCATCAGTAGTCTTTTCTGTTTTTTAATTACTGTCAGAGACTGAGTCTAGCTTCGGTAAGAGAGAAAATTTCCATTGTACCATAAATTACTAATCAATTCCTTAAATGATTAGCAGACCTTTCAAGGTGCATCCCTTGCAGGAGAAACCTGTTTATTTATTTGGGTCTTCTATCTTATTTAGGGAAAAAGATCAGGAAAAAGTATATTTGAGATTCACTAATTATGACAAACATGATAGACATAAATTATTTTCCTTGCCAAAAACTCACCAAGAAATATATGACTAAGGAAGTATAGAAAAGGAAAAGAATGAACAGTTAAAGAAATCTGTTCAAACTTCAGAGTGTCGAGTGCTATGTAAATTAATAAAATCAAGACAAATAGCAAGAAAACAAAAACATTAATTAAAGCTTGACTTTACTTACACTAAAGGAGGCATATGGTAAGGGAATATTAATGCCATGTAAACCAGTTCACAAAAGACTCACCAAAAAATCAATACACTGATTTCCTACAAAAAACTAAGTGAATAAAAAAAGACACAGATACACATCTTGGGTGAAAATTCCGAGTTTTTCAAAACACCACTGAGGAGATTAATGGCTTCCTTGATTTTCAACCCTTTAATTTCTTATATCTACTCAGCACAGTGAGTTAAATAAACACATTGCTTTGGTCAAACACTGAGAAATCGATTCATTATGTTATGCTTTAGAGAATATGTATCTCCCAGAGTCAGGAGGAGTTAGAGCCAGACTATCTCAGTTGAGGACTTTGGGGAGGGTCAAGGGTCATGAAAAGACTGGAGAAAAGGAAATGAGGCACAGAGCCTGAGGCAATGGCTTGGGGAGGGGGCAGAGATAAAGCTCCTGACCAGATGAGGGAGAAAAGTAATAGTTCTAAAAGAGACAGCTAGATGCCAACATGTCCATGATCAGGGAATGGCGAGGATGCTATGAACCTAACTAAGGCAAGAGTTTAGGATTTGAAGGTAGGGCATTCTAAAGTTTGTAAGTGGATGGGGGTTTACATTTAGAAAAACGCAGGAAGAGTGAAAACCAAAATTTAAAGAGTACATTTGCAACCATTTACTGGATAAATCGACAAGACAGCCACAAGGCTGTATAGCGAGCTGGTCAAAACTATGGAATCTGGAGTTAGTCAGCTTTGGGTTGGAACCATATTTTCTCTACCACCTCCTGGCTTGGTGACCTTGGGTGAGTTTCTTAACTTCTTAATGCTTCAGTAATAATATTAATAATAATAGCGACAAAAGTAAAAATAAAGAGTAAATACTTCCTAGTGATCATGAGACAATGAAATAAAAGTACACGGAGTGCTTAGCACAGTGCCTGGCATGAGTAAGGGATCCATACGTGTAAGCACTACCGTTACTACCTTTAATTACTCAACAATTGCACATAATCTGCCGTATCAAGCTGTCGGTCAATATAACTATAGAACGCAGCTAATAAGAGTTCTGTGTCTGTCTTGCTTAGGAGTATATTCACAGATATTAACACAGAGCTGTCTCCTTGTAAAATACTCAATAACATTATTTGAATGAATGCATGAATCAAGGTCATGATGATCCAAAAGTCATTTTTTGTTTTACGTTGTAAAAACACAGATATATTCCAGGTGTCCCTCTTGGACTTGACACACTGAATAACAAAACAGGCGAACTAGACTCATTTCAAAAAGACCTGGAAAGACACCCACCATCCCAACCTGGAAACCAACTCTCAGTGCATGCTGGACTTAGGCAGCGTCAACAATGAGTTATGTATGTCAGCTGGTAGGCTCCTATCTTCCAGAAAACCAAGAAAGTAATAAATAGCATGTCTGAACTTTTTAAAGCCCTTGTCTAGCGGGTGACCATGAGAGTATGGTAAAAGCCTTGTGTCTAGGCTTTCCGGCTCCTGCTAAGCTATAGGTGTATTGCCGTGAAAAAGAAAGTATCGAATGATGGAGTGATACCAACAAAGATATTGAAAGAGTCACCCAGATAAACTTCCATGCAATGACATCAAAGGAGGCAATACTCTATATTATCAGGTTTATTGCCCAATATCTCTGTGCAACTCAGCACTGGAAGGAGCAAAAACAACAACTTTCAAACTAAATAACGGCTCAAACAACTGTAAGGACCACACAGACGGGTGAAACATCAGTGTCTAGCTCTGGATACAACACCATGGAAAGAGGCGCTAAAAGACTATCAGGAGAGAGTATTCAGAAGTGTCAGCAAACGCTAGTCATAGTAGCACGCACTCTTACCATTTTATCATCGCCATCTAAAGTGAAGGCCCGCTTTTGAATTAGTGTGAAATACAGTGGCATTTTTAAATCAAAAAGTTCTAAAATGACACTCTACCTGCAAGGCACAACATGAATGACTGCAGCACCAGCAGTTCCCATGGCAACCTCATCTTCAGTTTCTGAGGTCAAAGGAGTTTCAAGTCCAATAACAAGTGAATAAAATAGCTGTTTCTTTTAAGTTGTATTCAACCTTTAATCTGTGGGAGAGAAGAGACAATATAATGAGATTTGGGAATACTTCTCCTTGTGCGCTCTGAAAATTTATCCTTACTTGAGTACAAATAAAAATGCTTCTGGAAAGCTACTCTTGAAGAAGAGAAAGCATGTTAAATTTTGAATTGAAGCAAATACGGCTCCTTTCCTTCTTCCCAATAATACTTGGGCAGAGACTGAAGCTGGTAGGTCCCTGTGGCTACTGAGCGCAGGTAAGAACAGCTTCTGATCAGATGTGAACCAACCCTTTCCAGTCCCTTAGTTTCCAGGCCCCATTCTTATTTATTTTCCAATTAATAATACACCCAAAATAGTGAATACAGAAGGAATTCCACTGAACAAAACAGGGCTAGCATTGGTGGACTTTAAAGATAAATTCTGAAGTCTTAGAATGGAGTTACATGTGTGAAAAATTATAACTACCCCATCAACTCAAACATTTTTTTCCCCCAATGCTCCATGTTTCATCCCCAAAATGCAACAGAAATACGCAGCTCCAGTGCCTACAGAGAAAAATCCTACTAAGTATGAGTAGCTGTCTACTAGGTTCTTTTGGACAAATCTAGAGCATGAGTAAGAACAGTCATTCTTCCGTTAGCCAGGAATCTTAAAACAGGAGAACTCCGTGGTGAAGAGAGGCTGCTTGTTCTGTGTACGATGTACAAAGCAGGTAGGTGGATGGGTGAAGCAGGCAGCATTCACGGGCCCTTGGGAGGGCAAGGGTACATCCTGTCTGAAGGGGCAGGTACCCCCCCAGCTCATGCTGATGGCTAACATGTGGGGCACAGACCTAGGGTTGCAGAAGCACTTACAACTTTTCAAAGAAAAGTTGAAAACATTATTGTATTTTGAAAATCTCCCAAGTTTTAAATGTTGGAAACCACTTCAAAAGATTCTTTTAAAACATCGAGGGAGCCAAACACCACCAAATTGCCTTCAGGTACCACAGTTTTGCAACATGACCTCGGTAAAACAGAACTCACACTGTGCTTGGCTTGCTCTCATCCACTCATCCCTTCTCCCATCCATCCTATGAGCCAGACGTGGATTTATGCATCTATGGAGTGCCTTTCGCTTGCCAGACACTAGTGAGGCACGGGACCTGCCAAAATGGAGATCCCAGCCGTATGCAGCCGTAAGACTCTCCTACTCCAGGGGGGTCAGTTACCTGCAGTTTCATAAAACTGCAACACAACATGCCATTTTGAAGGAAGGAGGACGGTTTCCAGACTTCATAAAGGAGATGAGCTCCTACTGGTGTTTCAAAGATGAGAATGATGCTTCTTCCTATTCATCATTTAACCAAATAAGGGAGAAATCTAGGAAAGCAGAAGACACACTCTGTTTACAGCTAGGGCGGTAACCAGTTGCCAGGTCCTGGTTATGTACCCCACCCCGTCTCTCTCTCCCAAGGTTGTTTCAAAAGAAACGTCCTGGTTAAGTACATGAAACCTCTTTGAAAACCACACAGCACCATACGAATGCTAGATATGATTATTATTGTAGCCCTGATATTTTTTAAGCTGATGATAACCTGGGTCTTCTCCTCTCACTGCCACTTACCAGAGCGAACACAGGTTTACATGAGAACATGGATCAACATGGACTAACATGAGCTCCTCAATCAAGGGCTCTTAGCATTAATTGATGCCACGTGGTCACTCAGAAGCCTTTATGTTTACCATGAAGCGAACAGAAAGTGAAGAACCATCATTAGAGAACTCGTCTTTCTTTTGCGTCCTTAAATAGCTCAGTTTCTGATAAAGCCAGACTAGATATGTTGTGAAGACAAAAGGGACTCTTAACTTCTGATGTGCTGATGTGGGTGAAAAGTGGGCCGTGTCTCTAACTGGATATGTTCAGATACTCTTCTGACATGCACGGTAATTAGGCCATTTTAGATAAACAGGATGTGCTGATCAATGAAAACTATTAATGTCTTTAGCAAATGATCAGGGTATTAATAATTAATTTTGCGACGGAAATGTCATCTCAGACCAGAGGATTGATCTACGTTGTTAAGCAGTTTCTTGAAGCAATTAAAATTAGCTTAGAAAATGTATCCAATTACACCGTGAAGATTTAATTCAAGATAGGATGCTATTTACAGTGTGTGCTCTGTTAAGAGCTGTAGATTTTTAAGGATGAAGGATTTCAAGAACCCGACTGGCGTTTATTTACATCCAGGTAGGTAAGGCTCACCTTCACTAATCAGAAGTAATGGGGTCGTTGATGGTAATTCGTCTGGTGGGCAGTCCTAACCAGAGCACAGGGTTTTCTGAAGGGAGCTGAAGATTGATGAATCTCATGTGGGTCTGTGGTGCAGGATACAAAGTTTCATAATTTCCGTTTTTCTGCCAGAACCAGAAAGCAAGCTGTGGGATGAGGCGAGAGTTGTGGCAGTAATAGATCTCCCCTGCAGCCTGGAGCTCTCTCTGGTTTACCCTAAGGTGGCTGTAGGAAAAGGTAGTGTACTCAGCACTAACTGTGGGACCTTGAACAAGAATTAGACTCGTGAATCCTGGGGAGGGGGCCACACAATGAAACAGGACTGGGTTGCTTTCTCTGGCTGAGCCAGAAGGATATGAATAATTGAGAACCCCACAGTTTATCTGTACACATTGCTCCACACAGCCAAACTCCTCCAGCCTCCAACACTTCAAACAATTCTTATATAGCAAGAGTCATGCTAAAGAACTCAGTCTAAAGTGTGTAAGACAAATCATGACTCAGTTCTTCCTTAAACATCTTGGTTTCCAAGAACCTACATGCAGGGTCTCATCATATAATGACTGCTTTTAGCACTTTGCTAAATTAAAATTCTGCTGGTATCCAAATGCTCTAATTCAGCTCAGCAAAGAAGCAGGTGTGCTTACTGGGGGCAGGGACAATGCTAGGGGTGGAGGTGCAGAGGTGATGGAGGTAAGAGCCCTATCCTCAAGGAGCTCACTGTTTACTTGGCAAGAAAGGCGATTAAACCAGGCATTATATTTCAGTGGGATTAACATAGTAAATCTATTAAGGACAAGGTGCTGAGGATGCTAAAGGAACATCACCTAACTGAGCCAGGGGGTGGGGTAAGGCAGGGGCTTCAAGAATGCTCTCCAAAGGGGCTAACAGTTCGAACTGTGTCTTAAAGGGTAAGTAAGAGGGAGAAAGGAAATTCTAAGCCGAGTGGCAAGGGCAACTGACAGACATGAGAATTTAGAGAATCTTCAAGTTACTGCAACACAAGAAAATGGAAGGAGCACAATGGGCGGACTCACACCTGTGCTCTAATCTTGGCCCTACATTCTCCAGCTGTGTGGCTCATCTGTAAAATAACAAGAATACCCATCATCCAGGCTTATTGTAAGGATTAGTGAGAGGGTACGGAAGGCACCAAGGTCAGGGCCTTGACACTTAGTAGCCACCCTTGCTAAACATAGTACAGCACTGCCTAAGCCAGGTACCTGATCCCCGAACAGCCTTGAATGTATATTAAAGAGTTTGGACCTGAATCTGAAGACTAGGAGATGGTGGAAATGACTTTAAACAGGGAGAAGTTCTGAATAAACTTGGTTTCCCTGTATGGGGATCTGCTTTACATGCAGTCCCCAGAAACAGAGAATATCTACTTTCCCCATTGCTTGTCTCTTCTGCTCAACAGGTGAAATCTAATTACGAAGTATACTTCCAATATTCAACACAGTTTTCAAAACCTCATGGCAGTAAGACAGAATGGGAAAACACTGGATTTGGAATCAAGTGAATTGAGTTCTTTCTTCCTGGTTTTGCTACGAGTTATCAATTTTGGGGAAGCCACAACCTTTGTAAACATATTTGCTTATCTATAGTTTGGGACTCATACCATGAGCCCTATCTTTCTCACACGTGGTTGTAAGATTTAACTGACCTATGTTTTGAAAGTGAATATCAATTATTCTTATTGTGTAGATTCTAATTCAAATCCCCTCCGAGATTTTAAACTTTACAAAGGTAGTAATATTTGTTTTTTCATAGGTATTTAAGAGGCTCATGGAGAATTACATGGCACAGAGCAGGCAGTCAATAAATAGTATGTAAATGAAAGAATAAATTTAACATCTTTCATGGATCTACTATGTACTTTTACATTCCCTTCTTATTTAACCTTCATCACAACCCTGGAGGTCAGGTATCACTAATCCTCTTTAAACTTATAATCTTGGAAATTAGATTATGAATGGAACTTGTTCAAGGTCAAACATCTAGAAATCATCAGAGCCAGTATTCAAATCTAGGTCTTCATACTTCAAGTACTGGGCTCTTCTCTACCACAGCAACAGAAATGTAAATAAAGCAATGTGTCTTTAAAGGGGAGACATAAAGTTCTGGTGGTAACCCTCCTAACTCTGCTTTTCATGTTGCCCTTCTGCAGAATAGAAACCAGATACCAGGGAGCAGAGATACAGAATCTGCATAATATTCATAATGCAAAGTAGAGCATGGGTTTCAGAGCTGAGCCCTTGTCCGAAGAGTGCATTTCACTAGTGTGAATTCAGAACTGCTTGTGAGAGCACAGCTGGGAATGCTTCTTTCCCTCTAAACGTAAGAACAACAGGAACATTTGTTTTCTTCCTAATTATTATTTAGGATGCAGCCATTCTTAAGGCAAGAATTTTAAAAAGGATCATCCACAATTCCCAGTGTAGAGTTGAGCATTTTCTAACTCTACAATTAACTAATAAGCGGTGCAGTCAATCATAATGGCAAGGAAGCGGTGAGCAGAACTGAAAGCAGGAGACACATTCAGCTTCCTCAGAAAGCAACCTGTCAATCATTTCAAGGGAAAATGGCATACAGTCAAATCTTAATATTTAGTCAGTCAACAAATATTTATTGAGTGCTCATTATTCAAATGGTAATATGCAGAATGCAAAGAGTCAAGGTCAAGGCCTCTGCCCACAAAAGGATGACAACTCAGCTGGGTAGAAAAGATTACTGACGATATAACTTAGTTTATATGGCAACTTAGGGGTACAAATAATCTATACTTTCTATCCTTATGGTATCTGATCTACAGGTTCCTCTTGGATAATGAAAATTCATAGCAATCAAATTAGCTTAATAGATTTTCTCCTTGTACCAGCTTTTTATTCTATCTTCTACAAGAAACATATTTCCATGTCTATTTCCTTGAGGTCTTCCCTACTTCAGTGGAGACTGAAATAAGTAGTCTGCCAGGAATGTGAAAACATGTGTGTTGCTTGGTTTCTCTTTGGATTGCTTGTCCCAAGCATCTGAAAGTATTAAGAGGAAAGTATTAAGTATAAAGAAGATATAAAAAGGACTGGATAATACACTGGGAAAACTGCACTTATTAACCAACAGGTAGGCATGCATGAGATGGAATTCCTTATGTAGATGGCACCCAGCTACTCAGTGGCTGATTGGGACTCTATTTCCATCATAAGATCACATTACAGAGGACTTTGAGGACAGAGGGTCAGCTAAATGGAGACAATTATCCCCATTTTTAAAGGCTTTCTAGGCAAAATGGTGTCTGCCACTTGTGGCAATTCTAACCAGAAATATGATGATTACATTAAGACACACTCTGGCATAAAAGCCAGCTAGCCAACATCTTATCAACTCAGTCACTGAAGGATATCTTTTAGACATTCTGAGAGACAAAAGAATTCTACACACTATTTATGAAAAGTCCCATATTAAAGTTTCTTAGAATATATATGCACTACCACTTTCTAAACAAATATTCTCCTTATAAAATCTTGCTCTCCTTTGATGTTAGACCTTTACACTTTGCTACTCAGGAGACCATCTTAAAAACAAGAACTGAAGTCATTGCAATAATCAAAGTGTGTTATTTCAAAAGATCACTGGATTGAGATTCAGAACAACTGGGTTCGTAGCTCAGTGCTGTTATTTACTCGCTGGGCAAGTTTTTTCACCAATAAAAGTGGTCTGGATCAGACTGTTTCTAAAAATCGTTTAAGTCCTGTTGCATCATTACATCAGAAAGACGGTGCATATTCAAAAGATTTAATTCAATAAATGAATGGTGGTCACTCTGCCTTTGTCATCACCAATTAGACATCTCACAATTTCTCAGATGACATCATCTTCTCATGCGTCAAAGTTGTCTGAGATACACTGCTTTTAAGCTCTATGTATGGTGCCGTTACTGCAATGTAATCCCAGGCCACAAATACATATTCACCATTCATAGTCTCCACCAGGTAATCACTTACTGTACTACTTTCTAAAGCTGTATTTAATTTTTACTTTTATTAAAGTAATACATAAACATAGCTTAAATACCTACTCCTACTCCCCTCAGAGAACTGCTTCCCAAGGAAAATAGGTTGCCTTTCTGATATGTATCGCAATCTTCACCAAAAAAATGCTTATACTACTGTATCTTGATTTGGGGTTCTTATGTATTATTAGTTTCTTTTATGGATGACAATAATTCAGCTTTCTCATGTAATCACTCCCAATGACAGACACACATACACAACACACACACAAACGCCTGGTTCCACTGTTGTCCAAATTTAGTTACATTATTTAATTTGGTTAATAATTTTTCAACTGAGTCCCAGAGTAAACTGCTTATGCTTCCTTTCCGTAATAGTTGGGTTTTTTAACACTTAATAATTTCCTCTTTATTTGCTTAGGTTTCTAGGTATATATTACAGATTCATTCTAAACATTCTACCATATCTAATGCTTTCATTATGTTCAAATACACCTTGTAGCCCATCAGCTTTAATAAATACTTATTTAGGACATGTAGATACTGAACACTTTTACATTTCAGTTGAAAAACAAACAGATATGGTTCATGTTCTAGCATCCTTTAGATGAAAACAGAAAAGCCTTGCATTCAAATATATAATTAAATATACTATGCTATTCATATATGAAACTTACATATTTGTGAGTTTCCAATACAATATATGTAATTAAAAAGCAACATAAAAGGATATGTGATTAAACTATTAAACAGCATTGGAGGCAATGTAATGGTAGAATGTAATATGAAATAACTGAGATGATAAATAATAGATATCCTTTACGAAGCACTTATTATGTAGTAGTCTCTTATTAAGTATTAACACATATAATCTTTAAAACAACACTTGAAGTAGACAACAATATCATTTTAAAGGTTAAGTACGTTGTCTTTAGTTAGAGCTGAGAAGTAACGGAGATAGGACATAAACTCTGAATATTTTCCCCAGAAGTTTACTGAAGTATATTTTACATACACTGATAGGCATTCTTTTTAGTGTAAAGTTTAATGAGATTTCAAAAATTTATGTAGTCATATCACTACTATACCACCAAGATGTAGAATATTTCCATCACCCTAGAAAGCAACCCTAAAAGTTTAACTTCAGAGTATAGATGTTTATCCATTCTCCTAAAATTCTCCCAAATAGTTATAACACAGGCTTATTAACTGTAGTACACATAAGATACATGTTTTTTTCTTCCTCTTATTTAGATTGCTTCTCTGATACTTCATCTTCCCTTTAGAATATCATTCCCATATTAGTATACTCTCAGTACAACAGAAATGAGAACAAAAGTAGATCATAGCAGAAGACAGGAAAAGACACGGCACCTCCATGGCCCCTTCCCAGGGAAAGCAATGCTAATTGAGCATGGCACCTTCTCCCACTTAGCCCAAGGGCAGTCCCAAAATCTTTTCCAGGTAGCATTTCAAGCAGGCACAACAAAATCAATACGGTTTGTAAGTAACATAAAAACTTCTTTGCCTTCCCTATGGTGGTTGAAAACATCAGCTTTAGAATCACACAAGCCAGCTTTAAGTCCCAGCTCTACCATTTAGTTGTTGACCTCGGGCAAGTCATTTAACCTAGGTTAGCCTTACTTTTCTCTTCAGCAAAGTGACAGCGATGATTCAGGGTTGTTGAAAGGAATATAAGAGAAAATCTCTTTAGTTGGATTCTGCTAAAAAAGTTGAGCATGGCTTTGAGAAGGTAAACTTGTTGGGAAAAGAAGATGGACAAGCAGTGGAAGCACCTGGCTTCAGGAGACACATGGATGCAGGAAGCTCACTGTGACAAAGGGGAAAAACCCATGACCCATTGCATTCCCTCCTGAGCATCAGAGCAGAGTATGTGGAGGAACTGGGGAATTTGGGGGTGGGGGGAAATGACATTTCCCAGAGACGCCAGTCTTAGTCTTGCTTTCTGGGTAATGGGAAGTAAACTTTGCAAACTTTCTTAAGGCTGCTACCAACAGAGCAGGAAAGAAGCGTTCTTAGCAATCATCTCACGTTTGTTTTCCTTCTGCCCACTGGTGTGCTGCAGAGTGCCAATTCTGCTAAACTCCCAAATAAATCACTGGTAATGAAGCATGTCGCACATACAGGCAGCAACAGGCATTTTTTAATCACCTAAACCAAAGAAGAGCTAAAGGTAAGCACAAAACACTCTAATACTTAATATATTAGGTGTCAGATGTAAAGTGGAAAGAACCGTGTGACTTTCAGAGCTTTTACTTGGATGCACTTAGTGGGGAAGTAAAGCTACCAGTATATTCATCACTATGCACAGCTTGCTGACTGCTTGGACAGCCAAATCAGATAGGTGGTAGCCTAAAACAGAGTCTGTATCTACTTAATCAGAAGTAGAAGTAAGACTGCAAACATAAATGCACAAATTATGACAGGCTACAAAAATAAACAGGCTAAAATCATTGATCCTCTGTACTTCACTCGCAAATTAACTAAATTTCTACTAATTGACATGCCACATGACACAGAAATGAATAAGACACACATAGTCTGCCCTCATGGAGCTTATTTTATTCTACTGGCGGTGTAAATAACACAGGGCTCTAGGGGGGCTTGGAACTGGACAACCAGGAAAGTGTGTCAGTAAGAATCAAGAGTGTATATGACCTTTGGAAACAGACCTATGTTCAAATCTTGGTTTTCTGTATCCAATGCCTGAAATGTTTTGGAAAAGTTATTTGGATGCTCCAATTTTTTGTCTATAAGATCGAGACTGCCAACTACATCAGAAGTGCATAGGGAAGTATGTGAGCTAATGCATGTAAAATGGTTAGCACTGTAAGACAGTCTTAACATGGACTTTGTCTTACCTAGGGGAAGCTTAGAAGTCTAAGTGGAGTGTGGGACATGAAACTACCCTACTCTTTAGTGAAGTGGTAAAACAGGATTTATATTCATAGCCTGCCATCTCACGAAATGGTAAACAAATTGTACATTCTAGATCCTGTGCTATTATTTATAGAAATAAATATACTGGAACATTATCTAAATAAAATTTGATGAATAAACACAGTATGTTAGACCCTTGATGTCATAGTAGACAAAGTCCTGTCGACATGGAGTTTGCATTCTAGTGCACTTTCCAGTTTATTTGCCCATGGAACTCATTTTCATGAAGAAAAAGCTAAATTCCTATAGGCACACCTCACCATCGTTGTCATTTGGTCTAGGACTGCATGCAGATGATAGGACGTTTCCAGATCATCTGACAAACTCTTTTGAACTCTTCTTTGATATCGAATAGTTTTCCAGAAATCCACTGTGTATTATACAAAACTATTTAAGCAAGGGCTTGCCTCCATTTCCTTGTTTTATTTATTTATTTTTTGCACCCTGATCTGTATCTCAGGCATGAAAGATGATAGAGAGAGAAAACGACAAGCTTTTTTCTTGAGTGCATACTATGTCTGTTAGTAACCAAAGATTTTACATGAACTATGTAATCCTCACAGTAACTTGAGGAGGTAGGTATATCATTATTCCCATTTGTCAGAGAAGAAAGTGAGGCTTGGAGAGGCAAGTGAGTCAGTTACTTCTTTGGTATTCCTTCCACTGCTTTCTCCTAGACCTCTAAGTGGCTAACTTCTTCTCAGCATATTGTATCAAGGCCGATAGCAGTGATATTCCAAAAGAAAAATAGAGGAGACAGCTGGTAAACCTGTGTGTGAAGGATGCCTTTCTCTGCATTGGTGGGGATATTTCATCATCAGATACAAACTAATGAGACTGAATTATTGCATATGGATCCAGAATCATTAGCATGCCAAGGGACACTTTCCTGCCTTATAAGAACAGCAGAAATTGCAAATGTGACAGTTTAAAAAAAGGTTTTTATAGCCCTTATCAATGCATGGTTATTCATCGGTTAGTTTAATAGCCAAAATAGGTAGAAAGTGATCAATGTGCTCTTTGTTTAATCAGGCTGACTTAGGCCAAATTGAGCAAACATTAGATGGTTCTCAGGGAACGAGATTTCAGGCCTGGCCTGTCACATATAGAGCAGATGTCCCTGTAGTTCTGGGTGTGAGATGAGCACATGCTGCCAATCTACTTTAACCATTCTACTTATGTTCTTATTTAAAATGTGATAGAGTGATCATTTCCAGTTATAAAGTGGCTTTTATCTGAGAATCTCTAAAGGACAGTGTATTAAGTCTACACTGTTTGGGATGAGCGTTAGCTTCCAGTATTGTAATTTTTAGGCAGGGAAACTGAGGTATAAAAGAGTATAGTGAGTATACAATACTTAGTAAATTAAGAATAAAAACATGCGTCTTTGTCTAAAGCTAAGACTCGGAGGAAAAGAATAATTTGACATGAGGAAACTTAGCCAACGCCCTCTTAACCAAGTGATCAAGGCTGACATCACCAGTGCCAATTCATATTGGCCTCAAGCCCCCTCTGCCATGGAGCAGTGAGGGGGACACAGTATTCGTGTGTGGTCTCCTTGCAAACAATGCCTAAACTCAGTGTGATCATGAGAAAACATCAGACAGTTGAGTAAGGTGCTACAACATAACTGACCAGCGGTCTTCAAAAGTGTCAAGATCACCAAAGGAAAGACTAAGGAATTGTCATGAATTAAAGGACAGTACAAAGAAATGAATATTGCAAACAAGGTGGGATTTTGGATTAGATCTTGGAAGAGAAAGAGGACATTAGTAGAAAAACTGGTGAACTTTAAATAAGGCTTGCTGTTTCATTAACTGAATGGTACCAATGTCACTTTCCTGCTTTTGATCACTATATTATGGCCATGTAAGATGTTAACACTAGGAAAACCAGCGTGAAAAGGAACTCTGTAGCCCTTTTTGTAACTTTCCTATAATTATTTCAAAATAAAGCTAATACTGTATCAACTATTTCCTAGCCTGAGAGTCAAATTTTGAAAACAAAATCCATTTTTGGTTTTTATAACAGTGGATCTGTCCTCCTTGAAAGATACGTGCACACATAATGCCAGTTTAGACGTTATATTTAGGCACGCCACATCATTTCTAGAGAAAGTTCACTGATCATGAAAGTGTGCTCACAGGAGACACATTGGTCAGAGGAAAAATGATGTAGGAAAAAAAAAATGTCTGGATGCCCAGGCTGCAATCCATATTGACAATACTGACTTTCTTCCAATTTAATTGAAATTAGACTGCTGAATAGACAAGTTAAGGTATGAAGAAAAAAGTTTACTCTGCTTTTCTTAATGAAGAAAATATAAAGCCAGAATTCTTTACTTCTTGTATGCTAAAAACGCAACACCCAGGTTTTCCCTAAACTTTTTATTTAGTATCACTGTGAGCTCTTTGCAAGGACATGTGAGATCTATGTAAAGAGAGAAAAGTATGAAGATGGGAATACTTGTAATACTATATCATATTTTTTCATGACATCAAACTTCCTCCCTAAATTAGCAGTCTAGGTCTGCTGCTGGTAAAACAAAATGTAGCAATTCTATTTACCTATAGAAACTAAGACATAGTTGAATTATCTATGAAAACATTTTTGAGAATATAATTCTAATAAGTGATAACTTCAACTTTGAAGCTATTTCAGAGATGTGGCAAACAACAAAAGAATGATCTAAATAGTTGTAGTTACTTAGGAAAATTCAATTCCATGACCTATGTTAAAGTGTATTCCTACACACAGTTCAAGTTTTTATATTATTGCCTCCCAGCCCTTCACTTACTACACCTCAGCCGCAAGTTTCAGGAAAGTATTTTCAAGTGTAGGAAGAAACTTGGTGAAATATGTCCTCCTGGTACCTAAGTTTATATAACTGTAAATATATGTAAGTTCTCATCTGACCCTCGCTAGCATCACATTTCAGGCTCAGACTGTACCTCAAGTTACCTTAGAGAAGCTCTGCTAGAGGAAAACCAAAAACTACTTGGGAACCAGTAATCTTGAAGGATGAGAAAGAATAACCTGCATAAATACAATGTAATAGCCTTCCAAGTGTCTAGCTGAGTGCAAGAAGGCAGATATTTCCTAATCAAAAATGAATATTTTTGTATGACTTTAACTATGTTCCTAGCTCACAGTAAGCCCTCAAGTGGGGCGGTAGCAATGGTAGTGGAAACGCATCAGGTTGTAATGACAGACTTGTGTTACTTCAAAGCTCTGGCACCAATTCCGCCCAAGAGATGCTACTTTCTCCTGAGTTCACACAATTGAGGAATGAGTCTGGGAGCCACGATGAGCATGCTCAGAGAAACCAGGAAAATAATCAGAGAAGAAATGTATTGCTTCTGTTTTGTTGATATTAATGGGGACTCCAAGGAAGCCCCTCTTTGATCCAAATCCCCAAAACCTTAACCCATGGCTTCGTCCCACTACTTTTTAACACCTGATCCTCCATTACAACCACAGAACTCCACTCACCCTTCAGTTTGGACATTAGAAGTTGCATTTCTGAGCAATGTTAAAACTAGCCAGAATAAAATATAGAAACAGTATATAAGTCATATACATTATATATACATACATATGTGTGTATATATATCTGATTGTGAATATATATTATGATTGTGACATACATACTATATATATACACACATGTGTATATATATAAACACACGGGATATCTCAGGGTCCAGTTTTCAACACAGAATAATTTGTTCTATACAAGAAAAGAGTTTAAAAAAAAAAAACCTTCACATCTTTGTAAGTGCTTCACTGTGCTAAGTGGACATATTTCACACACTGTTATTCAGTAAACACAACATTATGCCACATTCTAATTGAGAATAACTTCCAGAAATACCTCATGCATTTGTAAATGAACAGTGCAGGTGAACAAGGACAGGCAGGGTCTGCAATTATTCCTGTGTATATTTATATGCCCACCAGTTCTGTTGTCTTAAAACAGACTTAAGGGAAAGCTCTTCTAGGTTAATTGCTGTTGCTAAGGAAAAGGCCCAGGTTTGCCTTCACAGTTAAATCATTTCCTTCAGGTGCAACAATCAGGCTGGCCTTTTGGGATCAACCTTTGTCTAAAGACAAATGTGTAGTAAAGTCTCCTCTCATTTTTCTAAAAATACTTATTATTCACTCTTTAAAATTTTTCAATATCCCCAAATAAAGAGAGCTTAATATTTCTAATAGCAACCAGATAATTTCAGGAAAAAAATATTCTCTGGCTCTTGGTTTCTTAACATAACATAGAAGCTGAGCAGCATGTTACCTGTCTGAAGGAAGAATGTGAGTAATGGGTCATCAATGGCAGATTCCCCGGTAAAGCTATAGGTCAGCTTAAGAAAAGTCCCATATCTGAGCAGCCCAGATCCCTCTGGTCCATTCTCACATTTCAGCCACAGCTATGTTACCAGACTGTAAATACGATAGAGCCATATTCTCCAACTTTCCACTTACCTACAGTACCTTTACAGAACCAGGAAAGACCTGTTTAATTCAAAATCCCACCCATCTCTGCAGCAGACATCTGTCTTAGAGCTATACTGCATGACAGCTGGATAGGTCTGGCCATCTTGCCTCCTTATCTCTGTTCCTGCTTCTTCCCCACTTCTCTGTAGCTAGCCTGAAATTTATATGTAGATGAACTTCCTCTGAAAGTCTTCTCTGACCTCTTAATTATCATTTTACTTCTCATACGTGCTTTGACAACATTCAGAATTTCTCTTATTAGAGCAGTTATCATATAGTATTATAACTTTTGTCTGTATCCTCCTTTGTTATTACAAATGCCCAGAAAGGAGAAACAAGGTCTGTCTCATTCATCCATGTACTGAGAAAGTAAGCCCAAAGTAAATATATCTTGAATCAACTTAAACTGTAACGCATTTAATTACTTAGCAGAAGGCAGAGTAAGTCCAATAGCTCAAGTTGCCAGCAGGAAGTAATACAATTTGAACCTAAAAAAATAATAATCAGAAAATTACTCAGAACTAGTTAAGAAGGTTAGGACTTTACCCTGGCTACTTTTGTGGACAATAGTTTGTGAGTTGTCTTGGGAATTTAACAAGCTTTCAATAAAGATATGCCTATGATAATCTATACAGATAGTTAAATTATAAGTTTGGAAACTTCTAAATCACAGATTCTCAAATATGTTTAAGAGTTAATATAAAAATAATTCCAAGTTTCCATCTGTTTGAGAGAAGTGAGTTAACCAAAGTAGATGGATCACTTTATTCCAAGACTTCTCATAGACTTCAATA